>NC_057739.1:6465630-6521836 GCF_004010195.1 Chiloscyllium plagiosum
ACCACCACCCTCTGTCTTCTACCTTTGAGCCAGTTCTGTATCCAAATGGATAGTTCTCCCAGTATCCCATTGGGAACCTTGTTGAACACCTGACTGAAGTCGATTTAGATCACATCTACTGCTCTGCCCTCATCAATCTTCTTTGTTACTTCTTCAAAAAACTCAATCAAGTTTGTGAGACATGATTTCCCATGCACAAAGCCATGTTGACTATCCCTAATCAGTCCTTGCCTTTCCAAATACATGTACATCCTGTCCCTCAGGATTCCTTCCAACAACTTGCCCACCACCGAGGTCAGGCTCACTGGTCTATAGTTCCCTGGCTTGTGCTTACCACCCTTCTTAAACAGTGGCACCACACTTGCCAACCTCCAGTTTTCCGGCACCTCACCTGTGACTATCAAGGATGCAAGCCTCTCAGCAAGAGGCCAAGCAATCACTTCTCTAGCTTCCCACAGAGTTCTCGGGTACACCTGTTCAGGTCCTGGGGATATATCCACCCTTACCCGTTTCAAGGCATCCAGCACTTCCTCCTCTGTAATCTGGACATTTTGTAAGATGTCGCCACCTATTTCCCTACATTCTATATCTTCCATATCCTTTTCCACAGTAAGTACTGATGCAAAATACTCATTTAGTATCTCCCCCATTTTCTGCGGCTCCACACAAAGGCCGCCTTGCTGATCTTTGTGGGGCCTTATTTTCTCCCTAGTTACCCTTTTGTCCTTAATGTATTTGTAAAAACCCTTTGGATTCTCCTTAATTCTATTTGCCAAAGTTATCTCATATCCCCTTTTTGCCCTGTTGATTTCCCTCTTAGGTATACACCTACTTCCTTTATACTCTTCTAAGGATTCACTCGATCTATCCTGTCCAGCTTGTTGTGGCTGTACAGGACATTGGGTGAAGCTGCTTTTTGAATATTACATACAATTCTGGTCACTCTTCTATAGAAAGGATGTTGTTAAACTTGATAAGGTGCAGAAAAGATTTACAAGGATGCTGCTGGAACTGTAGGGTTTGAGCAATAGAGAGAGGCTGAACAGGCTGGGGCTGTTTTTCCCTGGATCGTTGAAGACTGTGTGGTGACCTTATAGAGGTTTATAAAGTCATGAGGGGCACAGATAGGATGAATAACCAAAGGGTGGGATGTATAAAACTGTTGAGAGGGTAAAGATTTAAAAGTAACCTAAGGAATAATTCTTTCAGGCAAAGGGTGGTGTGTGTATGGAATGAGCTGCCAAAGGAAGTGGTGGAGGCTGGTACAATTACAACATTTAGAAAGACATCTGGATAAGCACATGAAAGGAAGAGTTTAGTGGGATATGGGCTGAATGCTGGCAAATGGGACTAGATCAGCTTGGGATATCTGATTGACACAGACTAGTTGGACTGAAGAGTCTATTTCTGTGCTGTATGACTCTATAACTGTAAATGAAACAAGACTGCTCGCATTCCCAGATTGGACAGAGTCCACCTGCTTTGTTATCTGAGGAAACAGGGTCTATTTGTGAATGGTGTGAGCTCCTTCAAGGGACGATAGCTTTAAATCTGGCACATACATAGCACAGAGTAAAAACATACAAAATTCAGTGTGGGTGCCTATGTCAATTGACTACATCAGTTACAAACTGTGGGCACAAGCAATCATGAACATGACATTGATCATTGCAAATTATTCATCGTGATTCTGTGAAGCAGAAGTAGTCCTGGGATTACCTATAAAATGTCATTTGCGCTCCATAATGAGAGGTCTCACAAGGTGCTGGAGCTGATTTCCTCATCCATTGAACTGTAAATATTTGTCAAGCTGCTCTTCCATACAATGCTGCCTTTCTTGTGTCTTGAAGGGTTGTGAGTGACGGCGGTGGGAAGTGTACATGTTTACACTACATGTACAATCCACTACTGTACATGTATGACATGGCTTATGTGGCAAATGGCTGAATAAGGTCTCCTAGGTCAAAGGTCCACATAGAGACACTTCATTACCTCCTTGTCAGAGACCTCCATGTCCGACTATATCAACTGTTATCTGTTCGTGCTGAAATTGCAGATTGATCAGAATGCTAAGGAGCTGCTTTCTTTCTGATTTCCCCACATAGAACAATTACCAATGGTACAGCAGCTGTAATTGTGTCTGTGGCTATGGCATTATGAACAGTCACAGACACTGAAGAGAAATGTATGAGTCTGGACTCCATGAGCAGCAGCAACCTCCAGTGAATGTTGAACAGCTTTCAACAGTGCAGAGTTTGCAGCAAAAACTCCACCTGAGAAAGAGCATGGCACTGACATTTGTTTTTAATGGACTGCCTTCCAGATGAGTGAGGCCCTGGGGCACCACGTTGTCATCTGCTGCAGCATCTGAGGTGGGAGGGTGCTATTGGCCGTGTGTACATAGTGCTCGTTCGGAACATGACGTACTTCATGAATAGGAGCATGTTCCATTCAGTCAATGTCCAACTCCTGTGTGAGCGTCATGGCCACGTATTGAAAGTCTGCACCATGTATCCTTGAAGCCTCCGTGGTCACTCTATGCTCGATAACACCCAGGTTCCTGTTTCATTGCCTTACAGAGATGGCTGCGGGGAGATGAAGGCTACCATTTCCAAACATGGCTGATGACTCTGTTATACAACCAACACACCCGACCTAGGGTGACTGGAGATACTGTACAACGCCTTTTCCACCAGGTACTGAAGGCCATATGATAGCCTTCCTCATGATGTAGTCTCCATGCTTACACAGGTCTGGGAGATTATGCAGTATGCATTGCGCTGTATACTGTACAAAGTACACTGTGCTGTAAATAACTGGAAGAGTCAAAATGGGCAAGTGATGAACAATGTGGAGTTGTGAGAGTGGCAAGGAAGGAGATGAATGATAAGACAAAGGAGCAAAAGGCCATTTGGCCATCAGGTCTGTTCCGCCATTCATGGCTGATCTGATAATCCTCACCTCCACCTTCCTCATAACTCTCGATGCTCTTACTGATTAATGAGGATGGTGATCAGGAGGAACATCACCTTCACCATGACAGAAAGCACTGGGTAGAAGAAACCACAGGATTTAATTGGCAACTGCTTCCAATGGAACTGCACCAAATAAAGTTGTCATTCATTGACTGTAAATGCTGTCAATGATGGAAAGGCCAGCAGACCCTGTTTATTTCTAAATACAAACACAACCTCTTGATTTATCCTTTCTTCACTTTTCCTGTTGTGCAATAAAAAGAATTAACATCACAGAATCATGAGAAGGTTTCACAACATCTCATGCTCACACATTCAAACATGACCATGTTTTATGCTGGTAAGTGTGCTAGAGCAAAGGGGGCAATCCATCAGACTGGGTGGCAACATGGAACAGTTGCCTGTCCAACTTCATTCATGTAGCTGCAGCTAAAATCAGCCAATCAGACAGGTGATGGTGTACAAAAGGAATGTCTTTACAAGTGTGAAGGTCTATTTACATAAAGGTGTTGCCAGTATCAACCATGTGCCCTCAGGACTCTTTATTTTCCCTTGTCCTCCCACTACATCTAGTGGCAGTGCCAGGGTCCGCAGCTGGGGTGAGGTTTTGGATAGACGAATGCAGTGATGTTTATGGTTAGACAATACGCCCTGGCCAGATGAAAACTCACCCTCCTCACCTTGACATCTCAGCTGGGTTGAGGTCGGCAGGGAGGGTGGGGGTGGAGGGTGCAGCCCCACTGGACTGAATTGCGAGGAGATTTCTGGAAGTGCAGGAGGGTGTAGCATGTGTTTTCTGCTCTGACTGGGTGCTTTCTCAAACCAACTCATCCTCCTGAAGAGGAAGAATTGAGGCCAGGGTTCCTCATCTCTTTGGTTCTGAGCACCAATGGCTAAAGCGATAGGGAACAGGTCTGTGCACCTCCCCAGCAACCAAGGAGCATTCTGCCGAGTTGGAATCTCCAAGTGAGCCAACAACCTTCATTTCCCCAACCCTCCTTTGCTAGCTTGCTGTTATTCTCTGGGCTTTTCACAGCTCGGTGACACCTAATTATCTACTTCTTGATCTAACTTGCCATCTCTAAACTTCTTTTCAACCCTGACCTTACTCTCATCAGGCAAATCCATTAGCTCCTGAGTGAATTAAACCATCAAGTATCATCCTGGCTATCCCTCTCCTTGTTTACCATTAGGCTAACTCAAAGAAAAATCTGTTTTATATGATTCCTTTCCAAAGTGTTTCACAGCAAATGTTGGAGCCAAGTTGTCTTCTGCCAGCACCTACAACAGCAATGTAATAGGAATCATAGAGTCAGGGAGGTCTACAGACCAAGGAAAAGGCCCTTTGGCCCATTGAGTCTGTGCCAGTCAAAAACAACCACCTAATTATTCTAATCCCATTTTCCAGCATTCCGCCCATAGCCTTATATTCCTTGCAAGTGCACATCTATACAATTCTTAAGTCATAGACATGCGTCATGGAAGCAGACCTTTCGATTTAACTAGTCCATGCTGACCATGTTCCCAAATTAAACTGGTCCCACCCACCACCCAATGATCAGGCGATCTGTTTTAGTGAGGCTTATTGAGGATTAAGTATCAGCCAGGGCTTTGGGGACAACGTAGCTGCTCTTCTTTGATAAAATGCAACAGGATCTTTGAAGGTCCTGCAATCTGACAGAAAAGGTCTCTGTTTAACATCTCTTCTGAGAGCCAGCATCTCTAGCAGCCTAGCACTCTTTCAGAACCGCATTGGTAAGCCAGCCAAAATTTTGAACCTAAGTGCCTGGGAGTACGACGAGAATACATAACATTCTAATTCAAATAACATTCACTAACCAGTGAAAAATAAAACATTATAAGTTAGGAATGGTCTGGTGCCTGCTCCTGATCTCTGTCCTGCCAATTTGTCAACTGCTTTGTAAAAATGGAATGCTTTGGAAAAGAAAACATAACTTGATAGAATGCGTCACCCTTTGTGGAAAAATGTTTACAAAGCCCCTTGCTAATTGTGCTGATATCATTCATCATGGTCTGTGTTTATCCTCCTGTTGTCTTCCTGTTGACTGGCCAGCTACGAAGGTATTTGTTCACCTCATTGTTTTATTTCCATCACTCATCAGTGGAATGTGTTACTCTCTATGGAAACTATGTATTGCTAATGGCATCTTATTTACTTTAGCGTGTAGGTTTGCTCGCTGAGCTGTAGGTTTGATATCCAGAGGTTTCATTACCTGGCTAGGTAACATCATCAGTGGCGACCTCTCCAAGTCCAACTTATTTACTTGTTGAAGGGACCAGTTACAAATTTTACAATTGATTTTATTCTTGTCATTAATTTGAGAGTCACCTGGGTCACAAACTTAAGAGTTTTTTTTTATTCATTCAGGGATCTGGGCATCTCTGGTTGGGTCAGTATTTATTGCCCATCCCTAAATATCTGTGAGCAGGTGGTGGTGAGCTGAGGGGGCGGTGATTTGTTTCAGAGTCAGGATGGTGAGTGATGCCAAGGGGAATTTAAAGGTGATGGTGTTCCCATGTATCTGTTGTCCTTGTTCTTCTAGGTGTAAGTGGTCAAGGGTTTGGAAGGTGCTGTCTGAGAATCTTTGGTGAATTTCTGCAGTGCATCTTATAGATAGTACAGACTGCTGCTACTGAGGTGTGGTGGAGGGAGTGGATGTGGTGCTAATCAAGTGGGCTGATTTGTTCAGGATGGTGTCAAGCTTCTTGAATGTTTAGGTTAGATTATGTATAGTGTGGAAACAGGCCCTTCAGCCCAACAAGTCCACACCGACCCTCTGAAGAGCAACCCACCCAGACCCATCCCCCTACATTTACCCCTTCACCTAACACTATGGGCAATTTAGCACGGCCAATTCACCTAACCTGCACATTTTTGGACTGTGGGAGGAAACTGGAGCACCCGGAAGAAACCCACGCAGACACAGGGAGAATGTGCATACTCCACACAGACAGTTGCCTGAGGCGGGAATTGAACCCGGGTCTCTGGCGCTGTGAGGCAGCAGTGCTAACCACTGTGTCACCATGCCGTCCACCGTGTTGGAACTGTATCTCTCCAGACAAGTGAGGAGTATTCCATCATACCTTTGATTTGTGCATTGGAGGTGGTGGACAAGTTTTGGTGAGTCAGGAGGTGAGTTACTTGTTACAGGATTTTGGGCCTCTGATCTGACAGTCACATTATTTGCATGGTGAGTCTAATTCAGTTTCTGATCAATGGTAACCCATAGGATGTTAACAGTAGGGTATTCAGCAATGATCAGTGCCACTGAATATCCAGGGGTGATGGTTGGATTCTCTTTTGTTGGAGACAAAGAGACAACTTGGAGACAACTTACCACTTGTATGGTAAGTTGTCCCTTGTCAGGCCAATCTGGGTATTTTCCAGGTCTTGCTGTATTGGGACATGGACTGACCAGTATCTTAGGAGTTGTGAATGGTGTTGGACCTTGTACAATCATCAACCTCACTTCTGACCTTATGAAGATCACTTAATTGATTATTGAGAGGAGACCTATGGGGCAGTAATTGGCCAGGTTGGATTTGTCGTGCTTTTTGTGTACAGGACATACTTTCCTCATTGTTGGGTAAATGCCAGTGTTGTAGCTGCACTGGAACAGCTTGGCTAGAGGAGTGGCAAGTTCCCAGTGCTATTCTTGGAATGCTCTCAGGGCTCACTTACGGTATCTAGTGCCTCCAACCTTTTCTTGATATCACATGGAGTGGGTCAGATTGGCTGAAGACTGGTGTCTGTGGTGCTGGGGTCCACTGGAGGAGATCAAGATGGATCACCCACTCAGCACTTCTGGCTGAGGATTGTTGTGATTGCTTCAGTCTTGTGTTTTGCAAAGATGTGCTGGGCTCTTCCATCATTGCAGATAGGGATATTTGTGGAGTTTTCTCCCACAATGTGTTTTTAATTATCCACTACCATTCACAACTAGGTATGGCAGGACTGCAGAGACTAGATCTGATCCAATCCATTGGAAACACTTAGCTCTGTCTATCACTTGCTCTTTCTCACACAAGTAATCCTGGATGTAAGTTTGCTTGCTGAGCTGGAAGGTTCACTTTCAGACGTTTCGTTACCATACGAGGTAACATCTTCAGTGAAGTACTGGTATTATGACCCGCTTTCTATTTATGTGATTAGGTTTCTTTGGGTTGGTGATGTCATTTTCCTATGGTGATGTCATTTCTTGTACTTTTCCTTCCCGGGGGGTGTTGGGTAACAGGAATGACACCACCAACACAGGAAATTACATCACCACAGGAAATCTAAATACATAAATAGAAAGCCGGCCATAACACCAGTGCTTCACTGGAGTCTCACTGATTATGTTACCTAGTATGGTGGTGAAACACCTGAAAACGAACCTTCCAGCTCAGTGAGCAAACTTACATTCAGAACCTCAACCTGAGCTACAAATCTTCTCTAAACTCGCTAACAAGTAGTCCTGTTTGGTAGATTCATCAGGTCAATTGGTGAGACAACACCTGAATTACTTTCTGCAATTTTGGTCTGCTTGTTGTCATTACCACATATTAACTATTTCCTCAGAGTGATCTGTGAATTAAGAATTTGTATAAGCTTGCTAAGTTTGTAGCTTTGGTTTTCCTTTTAGCCCTCAAGTGTTCAAGTTAAAATTAACTGATAGCAAATTGTTAATCCTAAACTTTAAACATTTAATGTACTGCAGCGTTGCTGCTGTTATTGAAGTATAAGTTATTAATCAAAAATGCATGCACGAAGATTAAAAACAGATAAGGATAATAGATATTTTTAAAGATGAAAGGTTTGGTTTTTTGAGGTCTGTAACTTCTTGAAATTTATTTTCTGAAGTGAAACAATTGGATTTCATAGTTGGATTCAGCAGCTGCTCAATGTGGTGTTTACCTGCACAGACATTAGAAGAGAAGTTAGAAAGTATTGCGTGCCTCACTAGTTCTGTGGTTAATGCACTTGGAGATTAGCCTGATTCCTGTGGCAGAACAGCAGTTGATTTATGTGTACCTTCTTCCCTGCGCTCCCCTGGCCAAGTCATTTTTACAGCTTGTCTTCATCGCAGCCAAAGCAAAATGGCTACTCTGCCAATTTCAGATGATCTCTTGTTCCACAATTTTGCCCTTACTTTGGACAATTTGACCAGCTTATGTATTAAAAACACTTTACTCAAGCCCTCTTGTTTGTGGGGAGGACAAAGGGACCCAGAATTTGGTTTGCATTCAACTCAATTTATTAATGAAATATTCCTATTTAAAAACACAATGTGAGTATTTCCTAAATTCCCTCAATATTTACTCCCTATCTAGCTCAATTCACCTGAGAAAGGATTTTACCTGTAATTATCCATGTGTTTGAGCTGGGCCGTTGGAATCTCCTTCCTCTCTGATGTCAGGCTGGTTCTCTTCCATGATGGTGGGTCTCACAGGTCAGAGCAGATCTTCTCCTGGGTCTTCTTGGGTTGCCACATGATCTTCCACCATGAGTCTTGTTGCAAATCTTCACTGAGGAGGTAGTATCCAGGTGTGTATGGCCCCCTCACCCCAGACCTTCCAGAATGTTCTGTGGCTGTTGACCGATGGCGTCATGAGTGGGGTTCAAACCATCCAATGGGGCTGTGCCAATACCCTTCACTGTTGCTATGCCAGGGATCTGTAGAGTACATGTCCTCAAGCACTGGCTTGAAGTCAAGGTGCCAGAAAGTCTGATCAATACTTCTCCAATACCTAACCCTCAGGCTGGTTGTAATTGGTTCCCCTGAACCTTTGAGACCTCTTTCTCATTGGTTTCCACTGTTCTCTGTAGCCAGTTATTGCTGGTTGCTGTTTAATTTAGTTTGGCCAACTTTCCGTTAGGCCCGATTTCCCTGGCTGTGGTCAATTCAAAATGTCTAATTTTGAGCCCATGGTCATTTGACCACAACAGAGTCACCTGTCTTTGAGTCCTTTTCAGGTGTCTTTATGTTTCTGGTACTCTCAGAAAACAAGGAGTCTTCTCACCTTTCAGAAAGTTCATTGGACGTCCCTTGAGGAGTCTTTTGTATTTCCATACTCTTTGTAGCCAGTCCTATAAATAATAAACCTGACACGCTCTCAACCAACGTTTTTAGAGACAGCTGCTTTTTATAGCCAAGCCTTTGTTTAAGGATTTGTCTCTGAGTCCAAGTGTTTTTAACTTAAAACACAATTCAAAGGTCTTGGAGCAATAATAGGTTTTCTTTAAAAAGGTGAGGACTGCAGATCCTGATGAAGGGCTTATGCCCAAAACATTGATTCTCCTCCTCAGATGCTGCCTGACCTGCTGTGCTTTTCCAGTCCAATATCACAAGCATGCCCACACAACGCTAGTTAAAGAAGGATTCACTAGTGTTGGAAACAGTTTAAAGAATGTTCACTGGATTGATTTCTGGGAAGAGGAGATTTCTTAGGAAATGTTAAAAATCACACAGCACCAAGGCATAGTCCAACAGGTTTATTTGGAAGCATTAGCTTTCGGAGCGCTGAAACGATATATTGAACAAACTTGGATTGTTGTTAAGTCTTTCATATTTTAGGATGGGTGGTAGGTTTCGGTTCATTAATATATAAATCCCAGAATGTCTTTGAAATCACATTCTCAGGATTGAGACTTTATAAAGCTCTGGTTAGGCCCCATTTGGAGTACTGTGTCCAGTTTTGGTCACCACACCTCAGGAAGGACATATTAGCACTGCAGCATGTCCAGCAGAGATTCACACGGATGATCTCTGGAATGGTAGGTCTAACATATGAGGATCCTGGGATTGTATTCATTGTATTTAGAAGATTAAGGGGAGATCTAATAGAAACTTACAAGATAATACATGGCTTGGAGAGGGTGGACGCTAATAAATTGTTTCCGTTAGGCAAGGAGACTAGGATCCGTGGACACAGCCTTAGAATTAGAGGGGGTAACATTTCTTCAGCCAGAGAATGGTGGGCCTGTGGAATTCATTGCCGCAGAGTACAGTGGAGGTTGGAACGCTAAATGCCTTCAAGGCAGAGATTGATAACTTCTTGATGTCACAAGGAATTAAGGGCTACAGGGAGAATGCGGGTAAGTGGAGTTGAAATGCCCATCAGCCATGATTGATTGGCGGAGTGGACTCAATGGGCCGAATGGCCTTACTTCCGCTCCTATGTCTTATGGTCTTATGGTCTTATGGATAACTTAACGTTTTATTTAAAAAAAGTGACATCTCAGCTCTGACAATGCGATTTCAAAGAAGTTCTGGGGTTTACATATTAACGAACCGGAACCTGCAACCCATTCTAAAAGATGAAAGACTTAACAGCAATCTAGGTTTGTTCAATATATCATTTCAGTTGCATGCATTCTACTGTGCTCTTTCGCTACAAATTCTGTGTCTTATGATCCTGCTCCACAGCTACCTGAAGAAGGAGCAGCGCTCCGAAAGCTAGTGCTTCCAAATGACCCTGTCGGACTATGACCCAGTGTTGTGTGAGTTTTGACTTTATCCATCCCAGTCCAACATTGGCACCTTCCCATCATTAGGAAATGTTGAGCAAGTGGGGCTAGAAGCATTGAAGTTGAGTAGAATGCGAGTTTATTAAAACAAGATGACTGTGAGGGGTCTTGGCAGTGGCGATGCTGTGAGGATGTTTCTTCTCCTGGAAGAAGCTAGAATTAGGGGACACAATTTACAAATAAGAGGTCTTGCAGGTAAGACAGAGATTCTTTTCTGAGGACTGTTATTCTTTGATATTCTCTTCCACGGAGATCAGTTGAAACTAGGTCATAGTATATATTTAAGGCTGATATTTATAGACTTTTAATTAACAAGGGAGCCAAGAGCTATTTAGACAGTCAAGGCCACAGTTGGATCAGCCATCGTGAAGCAAGCTCAATTGGCCAAATGGTGTATTTCTGACACTATCTTTTAATGATTGAAACACCTGCACTTGCTCACAAATGTTTCGCATGCATTGTAAAACATCCCTGCACACATGCACAATTATGCCCACATTTAAACACATACATGAGACAAATGGTTTCATTGCTGACTCCACAGGGCTCCATAGTTCACATTGTCCAATCCAAAAACGTGTTCACTGACCAATAATGACAATTGTAGTGCCCTTTACTCAGCTTCCTAGCCTGGGCTACGACACGTTCTCAGCTTTCTCGATCAGTTGAACAGGAGTTCAACTTTAACCCACAGGGGTCTCCTGGACTTACCTCAATCTGTGATCAGGTGGTTATGACAAACAGTTAAGGTCAGTATTTGTCCATTTTTAAGAACCATTTTACTCTGTGGAAGATCTCGGATATTACAATCAGGTGATGGAAGGTAAAATTTGCTGCTCTATATTTAATATTGCCGTACTTCACTGGGGTAGTGCGTTGGAAGTTGAGCCCAGCTATTCCTGAAGTTGTCACAAGAGTGTTTAACAGAGGAGCCAAATCACTGAATTCACTTAATAACAACTGTATACTTGCTTTTACAAAAGGCATGGTGGCTCAAAGGTCAGCACTGCTGCCTCACAGTGCCAAAGACCCTGGCTCGGTTCCAGCCTTAGGTGACTGTCTGTGTGGAGTTCACACGTTCTCCCTATTGCATGGATTTCCTCCGTGTGCTCTGGTTTCATTCCACAGTCCCAAGCTGTGCAGGTTAATGTGGATTGGCCATACTGAAATTGCGCAGGCTAGATGGATAAGCCATGGGAAATACAGGATTACAGGGACTGGGAGGGATACTCTTCAGAGGCTCAGTGTGGATTTGCTGGGCTGAATGACCTGCCTCCACAGTGTAGACATTCTATGATCTGCTGTTAACTCAAGGCACCATCTGCTCCACTGAGGTCTGTGAAAGATGCCTTGGAACAGTTCAGTAAAACAGCAATGGATGTGTCCCTGTATCCTGACCAATCTTCATCCTCCATTCAAACAAATTGTCTAATTACTATCTCATTGCAACACCTTGTTGAACACAAATTGGTGGTTGTATTTCTTACATCTCAACAGTAACTACATTTCAGAAGCAATTCATTGCCTGTAAAGTGTTTTGAAATAGATATTTTTAATCAACTTATTTGAATTTATTATGATAATGTTTGCGACAGATGGGATTTGAACACAGGTCTCCTGGCTCAGTGGTAGGGGCACTACCACTGCACCTCTAAGGTCATTGAAACTGCTATATAGATATGTATTTTCATCCATCTTTTTCCATATTTCTTGAAGGACAGCAAGCAACTTGAAGTCTTTGATGTCCAGAATTGCTATCCCTTAAACCTTTAGAAATTACTGGTTATGCCTTGATTGCAGCATTGCACACATTCTTGACATCAAATTTTCGGCACTGTGGTTAACAGGCATTCCACCAATTTTGCAGAAAGACTGAAGAAGCTGCCATTGTCCTCTTGATCTGTGGGAAGATCCAGCGTAGATTTCGATATCATGCTGGATTATGTTTGAGTGGGTAGGAAGAAATTTTCGACTGACATGAGGACCAGCAGACAGGCACTTATGATGATTTGGCTGCATCCGAGGGGCAGGAAAATTGACGTTTCGTGCGAAAGCCCTTCATCAGCGTTAATTTTCCTGCTGCTTGGATGCTGCCTGACTTGCTGTGCTTTTCCAGCACCACTCTAATCTTGACTCCAGCAATCTGCAGTACCCACTTCTGTGCGTTTATGATGATTTGACAAACAAACTAACTAAAGTGGGATGGCAAGGTTAGAACTCACGGAATACAGGGAGAATTTGGATACAGAACTGGCTCAAAGGTAGAAGACAGAGGGTGGTGGTGGAGGGTTGTTTTTCAGACTGGAGGCCTGTAAGCAGTGGAGTGCCACAAGGATCGGTGCTGGGTCCTCTACTTTTTGTCATTTACATAAATGATTTGGATGCGAGCATAAGAGGTACAGTTAGTAAGTTTGCAGATGACACCAAAATTGGAGGTGTAGTGGACAGCGAAGAGGGTTACCTCAGATTACAACAGGATCTTGACCAGATTGGCCAATGGGCTGAGAAGTGGCAGATGGAGTTTAATTCAGATAAAGATTTGCATTTTGGGAAAGCAAATCTTATCAGGACTTATACACTTAATGATAAGGTCCTAGGGAGTGTTGCTGAACAAAGAGACCTTGGAGTGCAGGTTCATAGCTCCTTGAAAGTGGAGACGCAGGTAGATAGGATAGTTAAGGCGGCGTTTGGGATGCTTTCCTGTATTGGTCAGAGTATGGGAGGTCATGTTGCGGCTGTACAGGACCTTGGTTAGGCCACTGTTGGAATATTGCGTGCAATTCTGGTCTCCTTCCTATCGGAAAAATGTTGTGAAACTTGAAAGGGTTCAGAAAAGATTTACAAGGGTGTTGCCAGGGTTGGAGGATTTGAGCTAAAGGGAGAGGCTGAACAGGCTGGGGCTGTTTTCCCCGGAGCGTCGGAGGCTGAGGGGTGACCTTATAGAGGTTTACAAAATTATGAGGGGCATGGATAGGATAAATAGACAAAGTCTTTTCCCTGGGGTGGGGGAGTCCAGAGTCCAGAACACCTCATGGAATTGTAGAGGCCATAGGTTTAGGGTGAGAGGGGAAAGACATAAAAGAGATGTAAGGGGCAATTTTTTTACGCAGAGGGTGGTATGTGTATGGAATGAGCTGCCAGAGGATGTGGTGGAGGCTGGTACAATTGCAACATTTAAGAGGCATTTGGATGGGTATATGAATAGGAAGGGTTTGGAGGGATATGGGCCGGGTGCTGGTAGGTGGGACTAGATTGGGTTGGGATATCTGGTCGGCATGGACGGGTTGGACCGAAGGGTCTGTTTCCATGCTGTACATCTCTATGACTCTTTGACTCTATTTGCTGTGATCAGGAAATCACTGTCTGAAAAAGGGATGGAGGCAGGTTCAGTAGGAATGAGATAAACTCTTGCAAAGAAAATAATAGCAGGAATTTCAGGAAAGAATGAACAAGCCGGACAAATTGAATTGGACTTTTGAAACTGTCAGGTTTTGTGATTTAAATGTACATTTTTTTCCTAATTTTTTCAGAATTCTGATGGCCTTTGGGCCATGTTACCTGTGAATATAGGTACAATTCCATGAGGTGTTCAAGTGCCACTGCCCAGGTTACATGTGAAGGTGAATATATATTGTAGGGTGTTTGACATAGTTTTCAAACAACTCAACAAATTGATGCTACTCAGAACTCAACACCAATTTGTCTGTCACTCCTGAATGGCACCAAATCCCTGAAATTCTTAAGGGCTTTAGGGACAGCAATAGATGCCAACTCAACCAACTACACCCACGGCCCATGAGTGAATAAAAAAATTAGCCTCTGATGCTTGGGTTTTGATGGGCCCTCAAGCAAAGTCCTTCCTGCCCAGCTACTATCAGGGCTCCTTTGCCAGTCCAATGGTTTCTCTCTCTCTTTGGCCTCTATCTCCATCTATTACTTATTCCTTACCCTCCCCCACCCTGTCTTCTGCATAAAAGCCAGCATTTTCCTAGTTACCATTCGTTCTGATGAAGGGTCATTGGGGTCAAAATGTTAATTCTGATTTCTCTCCATGGATGCTGCCAGATTTGCTGAGCCTTTCCCGCAAGTTCCGTTTTTGTTTCTGTTTTCCAGCATCCATTGTCCTTTCAGTCCTCACTTTTCTTCCCTGGGAGTTCCCAAGGCAGTTTTGAGTTACACGACACACAGGGGATTCTCCTGTTCTTTTTTCAAGAGCTCTGTGCAATCTTTTACCTCCATCTGGCAGAGTAGAGAGGCCTTTGGTTTAATGCCTCATCTGAAAGAGATGCCTTTGATATTGCTTCCTCAAGCACTGCACTATAGCGTTACCTACTCAAACTGCTGGAGTGGGACTTGAATCCAGAGTTTTCTAACCCACGAGTGCTACCCACTGTATCAAAGTCGATGCCTCAGGTTGAAAGGCAAAACAACAGAAGTCTCATGAGCTGGATTGCGGAAGTCAGGTGTCGAAGAAGGATCTTCTTGCCTTTCATGCCACAGACTGCTAAGTGGCTGAGAAAGAGTGATAGTGACGACCCTTCCCCCACCCCCATTCTCATAACTTTACTGTGAACACCATCACCTTCTTTCTGTCCCAGCTTTAACCTTGGGTTTTCCCGGGAGTGGATCCTCCTGACTGCTATGTGTATCACACGAAACGAATTACGCCATGAGGAAGGAGGTGGATACCTCCACAGCCTCAGGCTCCACAAGTTGCTGCTCCTCATCTGTAACTATGGAAACCCCATGGGAGGCATCTGTATATTGCCATAAGCAAGACACTCCTAGTAACACCTTTCACTAGCTGAAACTTGCCATTCTGTGGTGTTGTACAGCCAGCAAACCTCACTTTTGGCAGAATGCCAGAGTTTCTGAGGGATACTCGGATGAAACAGCCGGGGCGATGAGTTCCCGTTCACAGATCCTGCCTCTCTCTCTCTGACCCTTTCCATGCGGAATCTAATTAAACACTTGCCTAATGTCAATGTTCTTTATTCCATCTCTGCTTTGCTTATCATCCCAAATATCCAAGGAGCTTTTGACTATTTCACAAGGCCTTGTTACTGCCATGCAACAGGACTGTGAGAAATTGTGTCAATGAAGTTAGTCTTGGTGGAGTCTGTTGTGTCTCAATCTTTTGCATATAGGTTTAATTGCAATTAAAATGGTGAGTAATCTATTTCTAAAGGTTACCTAATGACAGTGTTATGTGGGCTAAAGAGTTTCCTCAGATGGGCAGGTCCATAGTGTTACTGTTTGAGGTGAAAGAATGTGTTATTGTCAAGGATAGCAGGACAGTGAGAAATTAGTCTATTCAGACTAGTACTTTTAGTTTTTTCAAATGTCTGCTGCAGCAACTTCCATTTATATGACACCTATAACCCAGAGTGCTTCAGGAGCACGATCAGCTGTTACCAAGCTACATCAGAAGGAATAAGGACCAGTGACCAAAAAGTTTGTCAAACCAGCATGTTAAGAAGCACCTTAAAGGAGGAGAGAGAGATAGGGAAATGGTGAGTTCTAGGGAGGAAATTCCAGAGTTTAAAGCTTTAACAATTTTAAGCACAATTACCAATGGTGGAAAACTCAAAACTATCTTTTTTATTCATTCACAGGATGAGGGCATCATGGCTAGGCCAGCTTTTATTGCACATCCCTAATTGCCCAGAGGGCAGTTAAGAGTCACCCACACATTGCTGTGGGTCTTGAGTCACATATAGGCCATACCAGATAAGGAGGCCAGTTTCTTTCTCTCAAGGGCATTAATGAACCAGATCAGTTTCTCCAACAATGGTCATCTTTAGACTCTTAATCACAAAGATTTTTTTATTGTGTTCAAATTTCACCATCTGCTGTGGCAGGATTTGAACCCAGCCCCCCAGAACATTATCTGGAACTCTCGATTAGCAGTCCAGTGATAATACTACGAGGCCATCAACTCACCCATATTTGCTGCAGGCCAGATGAAAAGTGTGAAGTGCTGAAGGGCTGGAAGAAGGTCTGGAGATGAGGAGAGGGTGAAGCTATGAGGAGATAGATAAAACAGGAAAAATAAATTTAAAATTATAGCATTGCCAGGCTGTGAGCCACTGTAGGCCAGCAATCTCAGAGGGTAAACAGGACTTGGTTCAAGTTAGGATATGGTTAGCAGAGATTTGACTAAGCTTAGGAATAGGAATATAGGAGCAGGAGGAAATGATTCAGCCCATCGATTTATGTCTGCTACTCAATTAGATCATGGCTGCTCATCTACCTCAGTACCATTTTCTCACTCTAGCCAAGATATTTTTATACAGGGTTGAAGATATAAGACTGACTGGGACACAATGGACTGATCCAATCGGGGCACAATCTAGACAAGCATCTTGGAGTGTTTCAGCAATAAATACATTGAGGCAGGGACAGAACCAGGTAAAGCTCATCACCTGACAACAAATCCTACCTGAGCCTGTTTTCCTGCGTCGTCCTGAACTGCAGCCCAGGTATAAAACCTATGCTGTGACTTGGATTCAATCTGAGGGTAGACGTCCCAAAGCACTTCACAAGCCGCTGAAATACGGCTGAAATGTCATCATCACAGTTCCAGCCATTTCAGATCAAATGCAATATTGGCTGTCACCATTGTGATAAAATCTGCATTGTCAAGCTTATGTTTCTTGAGGTGACACTAACCAAAGAAATTGCAAACATAAACTGAAACTCAGGAAAACAAAACCCACCCTCCCAGTTTGTGAGGTAACAAAAACTAAAACTGAGATCCAGAAACCGAAAGTTGTGGACAGACAGAAACTGGATAATGCTGATTAAAGGACACAATTCCAACCCAACTAAGTGGTAACATCCATTAATCTGTTGGTGCAGCCCAGGCAAGGTAGGAAGACAGAGTCAATGTACAGAGGCAGGATTTACATTGCTGTATTTATCAGTCTAACATAAACCTCTATTTCCCCTCCCAGTCCACTTTCTTGTGAAACCAACTAAATGTCAAACTTCTTCCAGTTCTGACGTTAGGCCATCAACCTTAACTCTTTCTCTGAAACAGACTCTGTCTGACCTATGAAGTATTTCCAGTATTTTTCAATTTTATTTCCAATTTTCAGCTGCTACGGTTCCTTTCAGTTTTGCTCTAGTTATACTTCCAAGTTTGGCTTCAGCTGTTTGATACTTGAGAGAAGAAAAGTCATAGAGTAACAGTAAATCAGATTGTGTGCATGTCCAAATGATCACATGCCTATTGTCTCATCTGACTAGTCAAATGCTGTTAGCTGTCACCCTAGCCTGTTAAGCAAGAAGTAATAAGTACTGTAAAGAACCACTAACCCGTTTTACCAGGACTGACACTGCAATGATGACCAGTTTCATGATGAGGTAGAAGATGGTTCAATTAAATATATGGCATCACATATTGAAAAACAATATTGGAAAATAAATCATTCAGCAAAGAGAAACAATTGAGCATATGTTAGTTCTGTTAGATTGGTGTGAATGATACAGAACCTAAAGGCTTCATTTGATTGACAATGTATGGCTTTCTCCAGGGAATTATGAACATCAGAGTATTCCTAGTCACTCAGTAGTCAGCTAGGTATTGTACTGGGCTTGAAAGTGTGTGAGTATCAGAGAAGTTTTATTATATATACATTGTCAGAGTTCTCTGAATAGCAAGATACATGTTGATTGTACATTGAGAGAACAAAATCCTTTAAAGTTCTTCAAAACCTCCAAGTTTAAATATGGGCTTGGATGGCCACAGACAAGGACCTAATGGCTCCCTGAATCATGGGGCATCCTGATGAATCATTGAGCTCTCTGTGTCTGGTTCATTCAAGTCCATGGAGGACTGAGATATGAATTTCATCACCGACAGCAGTCTGAATGATTTGACTAGCTGGTGCTGTGCTGTGACGTTCGACTGTTGAATCTGGAAGGGTGGTGGGGGAGGTAGATACAATAGTTGCGTTTAAGAGACTGTTAGATAAGCACATGCATATGCAAGGAATGGAGGGATATGGACCAAGGGCAGGCAGAAGGGATTAGTTTAATTTGGCGTCCTGTTTGGCACAACATCATGGGCCAATGGGCCTGTACCTAGGCTGCACTGTTCTAGGTTCTATGTGAAAGTAAGATAGTGCTCTCGATCCCATCATGTCCTTGTCTATTCCTGCCTCTGCAATCTCCTTCAGTCACCTAGGGCCTCTGGCTGACAGAATTCTTCACACTCCTGTCTGCCATCAGTGTGACAGCTTGTGTTGCTCCATCTGGCCTCCATCTCCTCTGTATATTCCTCCTGCAGCACAAGGGGACTCCTAGCAAAGTACAGAAAATCTAACACATACTTTCTCCTCGTTTCTTTGAGGTGTCTAATAAGATAGAGGAACGCAGCTCTCATTCAGTGTATTCTTCTTTGTTCAGTCAGGCATGTGGACTTCATTGGCTTCATTTATTTATCCATTCTTTGTTGCCCGTGAGAAGATGGTGATGAGCTGTCTTGTCGAATGACTGCAGCCCATTTTTGCGCTGATCCAGTAGGAGGGAGCTCCAGATAATGATGCAGCCATAGTGAAAGAATGGCAATATCTTTGCAAGTCGGGGTTGTGATGGCTTTCAGGGAAATTTGCAGGTTCCCATGTATCTGTTACCCTTGTCTTTCTGAATGGAAGTGGCAGTGGGTTTGGAAGGTGCTGTCTAAGGAGCCTTGGTGAATCTCTGCGATGCATCTTGTGGATAGTACAGACTGCTGCTACTGAGTGTCGGTGGTGGAGGGAGTGGATGTTGGTGAATGTGGTGCCAATCAAGCGGGCTGCTTTGTCTTGGATAGTGTCAAGCTCTTTGAGTGTTATTGGGGCTGGCCCCATCCAGAGCAAGTGAGGAGTCATGTTTTCAGTTGCCTAGACCTCAAGCTGTGGAATTGCCTTGTTATGTTTTACCATGAGGAGATGTTCCTGTGGAAGAGATGATTGACCTCTTCCTAGATGGAACTCCAGCCAGCAAAGATTTTTCTTCCTTATTCCCATCAACTCCAGCTGAGTTTGGGTTTCTTTCTACCACACTCAGGCAAATGCTACCTGATTCAAGGGTATTTCAATGTTCTTTAGGGAAAGAAACCGTCATCCTTACCTGGTCTGGCCTGTATTTGACTCTTACCTGACTTCTGGGTAATTAGGAATGGCAATAAATATTGGCCTGACCAACATACTCTCATTCCATAAACAAATAAAAAACACCCTCACTTTCTCCCTTGAGTTCAGCTCTTTGTCCATGTTTAGACCAAGACAAGAAAGAAACCAGGAGCTGAGTGGGTGTGGCAGAACCCAAACAGAGCGTCAGTAAGCAGTAGAAATTCATAGAATCCTTACAGAGCAGAAACAGGTCCTTCAGCCCAATAAGTCCACACCGACCGTCCAAACGGTATCCCACCCAAACTCATTCCCCCACCTTATTACTCTACGTTTACCGCTGAATGCCATAGGCAATATAGCATAGCCAATTCACCTAACCTGCACATCTTTGGATTGTGGGAGGAAGTGCAAATTCCACACAGACAGTCACCTAAGGCTGGAATCAAACCCGGGTCCCTGGCGCTGTGAGGCAGCAGTGCTAACCACTGAGCCACTGCGCCATTCAGTAAGTGCTGCATGATAGCACTGTCAATGCACCTTCCACCACTTTACTGATGATTGACAGTAGACTCATGAGAAGATAATTGGTGGTGTGGATTGGCCTGTTTTTTGTGGACAACATACCTGAAAAATGTTCCATATTTTCTGGTAGATACCAATGTTGTAACTGTACTGGAAGAGCTTGATTAAAGGCTGAATGAAATCTGGAACACAAGTCTTCAATGCTATTGTCAGAATGTGATCGGGGCCCATAGACTTTGCAGTATACAGTGCCTTCAGCCTTTTATTGATTTCATGTGACGTGAATCAAATTAGCTGATGTAAAATCATGAGGGCATGAATAGAGTGAATAACCAAGGTTTTTTTCCCCAGGGTAGGGGAGTCCAAAACTAGAGGGCATAGGTTTAAGGTCAGGGGGAAAAGATTTAAAAGGGACCTGAGGGGTAACCTTTTTATGTACAGGATGGTGTGTGTGGAATGAGCTGCCAAAGGAAGTGGGGGAGGCTGGTACAATTACACCATTTAAGAGACATCTGGATGGGTATATGAATTGAAAGGGTTTGGAGGGATATGGGTCAGATGCTGGCAAATGGGACTAGATCAGTTTAGATATCTAGTTGGCATGGACGGGTTGGACCGAAGGGGTCTGTTTCTGCGCTGAATGACTCTATGACTCTATGATGGTATCTGTGATGTTGGGGGTCACTGGAGGAGGCCATGATGGATCCTCCATTTAGTATTTGTGACTGAATGTGCTTGCAAACGCTTCAGCTTTATCTTTTACACTGAGAGGTCTGACAAATATCCAAAATCCACAGGCATCTCCTCCCTCCACCACCAACTCTCAGCAGCAACAGTGTCTACAAGATGCACTGCAGAAATTCACCAAAGATCCTCAGACACCACCTTCCATACCTAGGATCATTTCCATCCAAAAGGACAAGGGCAGCAGATACATGGGAACACCACCTCCTGCAAGATCCCCTCCCAGCCACTCACTATCCTGACTTGGACATATATCACCGTTCCTTCACTGTCGCTGGGTAAAAGTCCTGGAATTCTCTCCCTGAGGGCATTGTGGGTCAACCTACAGCACATGTAACACAGCGATTCAAGAAGGCAGCTCACTACAACCTTCTCAAGAATAACAAAACATAGAGCATAGAACATGGAGCAGTACAGTACAATACAGGCCCTTGATGATGTGACGACTTTTAGCTTACTCTAAGATCAAACCAGCCAATATACCCTTCATTTACTATTATCCATGTACCTATCCAAGAGGCGCTTAAATGTCCCTGATGTCTCTGACTCTACTACCACTGCTGGCAGTGCATATCACTCACTCACCACTCTCTGTGTAAAGAACCTACCTCTGACATCTCTCCTAAACCTCCCTCCAATCACCTTAAAATGATGCTCCCTCGTGATAGCCATTTCTGCCCTGGGAAAAAGTCTCTGGCTATCCACTCTAGCTATGCCTCTCATCATCTTGTACACCTCTATCATGTCACCTCTCATCCTTCTTCACTCCAATGAGAAATGCCTCAGCTCCCTCAACCTTTCTTCAGAAGACATGCCCTCCAGTTCAGGCAGCATCCTAGTAAAACTCCTCTGCACCCTCTCTAAAGCTTCCACATCCTTCCTATAGTGAGGCAACCAGAGCTGAACATAATATTCCAAGTGTGGTCTAACCAGGGCTTTATAGAGCTGCAGCATAACCTCACAGCTCTTAAACTCAATTCCCCTGCTAATAAAAGCAAACACATCATATACCCTCTTAACAACCCTCTCAAACTGGGTGGCATTTTGAGGGATCTATGGATGTGCACCTTTTGTTCTTCCACACTGCCAACTATCCTATTTTAACCCTGTATTTTGCATTCAAATTTAACCTTCCAAACTGAATGACTTCACACTTTTAAAGGTTGAACTCCAACTGCCACTTCTCAGGCCAGCTCTGCATCCTCTCAATGTCCCATTGCAACCAACAACGGCCCCTCCACCATCCACCACTCCACCAACCTTCATGTCATTGGCAAACTTGCTAACCCACCCTTCCACTTCCTCATCCAAGCCATTTATAAAAATCACAAAGAGCAGAGGTCCCAGAACAGATCCCTACGGAACACCACTGGTCACCGAGCTCCAGGCTGAATACTTTCCATCTACTACCACCCTCCTCTGTCTTCTATGGGCAGCCAATTCTGTATCCAGACAGCCAAATTGCCCTGTATCCCATGCCTCCTTCCTTTCTGAATGAGCCTACCATGGGGAACCTTATCAACGTCTTGCTGAAATCCATATACACCACATCCACTGCTCTACCTTCATCAATGTGTTTTGTCACATCCTCAAAGAGTTCAATAAGGCGTGTGAGGCATGACCTGTCCCTCACAAAGCCATGCTGACTATCTCTAATCAAGCGATGCCTTTCCAAATGATCATAAATCCTGTCTCTCAGAATCCTCTCCAATAATTTGTCCACTACCATATAAGACTTACAGGTCTGTAATTCCTAGGATTATCCCTATTCCCTTTTTTTGAACAAGGGAATGGTGCAAAGATCACCACTAAAGATGCTGAAATCTCTTCTCTCGCTTGCCATAGCAACCTTGGTTATATCACGTCTGGCCCAGGGGACTTAACTACCCTAAAGTTTTTCAAAATTATCAGCACATTTTCCTTCTTAACATCAACCTGTTGGAGCATATCAGTCTGTTTCAGGCTGTCCTCACAAACAGCAAGGTCCGTTTCACTAGTGAATACTGAAACACAATATTCATTAAAGACCATACCCAACCTCCTCCGACTCCAGGCACAAGTTCCCTCCACTATCCCTGCCCTGCCCTCACTCTGGCCATCCTCTTGTCCCTCACATAGGTGTAGAATACCTTGGGATTTTCCTTAATCCTACCCACTAAAGCTTTATCATACCCCCTTCTAGCTCTCCTAAGTCCATTCTTCAGTTCCTTCCTGGCTGCCGTGTGACCCTCTGGAGCCCTGTCTGATCCTTGCCTCCTCAACCTTAAGCAAGCTTCCTTCTTCCTCTTGACTAGACGTTCCACATCCCTTGTCACCCTACTATCCCTTTCCCTTGCCTCAGTGGGACAACCCTGTCCAGCACTCGCAGCAAGTGCTCCCGAAACAACCTCCACATTTCAGTCATGCATTTCCCTGAGAATATCTGCTCCCAATTAATGTACCACAGTTCCTGCCTAAGAGCATTGTAATTCTTCCTCCCCCAATTAAACACTTGCCCATACTGTCTGCTCCAGCCTTCTCCATGACCATAGTAAAGATCAGGGAGTTGTGATCACTATCACCAAAATGCTCTCCCACCAACACGTGGCATAGCTCATTGCAAGCACCAAATCCAATATGGCCTCCCCTCTAGCCGGCCTATCTACATATTGAGTCAGGAATCCTTCCTGGACATACCTTACAAAATCTGCTTCATCCAAACTATTTGCACTAAGGAGGTTCCAGGAGAAAGTGAGGACTGCAGATGCTGGAGATTAGAGCTGAAAATGTGTTGCTGGAAAAGCGCAGCAGGTCAGGCAGCATCCAAGGAGCAGGAGAATCGACATTTCGGGCATTCCTGAAGAAGGGCTCATGCCCGAAACGTCGATTCTCCTGCTCCTTGGATGCTGCCTGAACTGCTGCACTAAGGAGGTTCCAATCAATATTAGGGAAGTTGGCATCACCCATGACAACAATCCTGTTACTTCTACACCTTTCCAAAATCTGCTTCATAATCTGTGTTGCTATTGGGGGGGGGGGGGGGTCTGTAGAAAACTCCCAATAAAGTGACTGCTCCTTTCCTGTTTCTGACTTCCACCCATACTGACTCTGTAGACAAACCCTCCTCGATGATCTCCTTTTCTGCAGCTGTGATACTATCCCTGATTAGCGATGCCACTCCCCCACCTTTTTAACTCCCTCCCTATTTCTTCTGAAACATCTAAACCTGGAACATTCAACAACAATTCCTGACCCTGTGATATCCACATCTCTATAATGACCACAACATCCTAGCTCCAAGTACTGATCCATGCTCTAAATTAATCATCCTTATTCCTTCAGCTGGGCAATAAATGCTGGCCCAGCCAATGATGCCCATATCCCATGAGAGAATGAAAAAAAAATTATTTCTCAAATAGAGAACATTTGATGAGTCTTCCAGGTAAATCTCACATGAAACTGTATCTTGTCTTTTCTCTTTCACATGATGCCTAACTCTCCCACGTGTTTTCCCTTTTCTTTTCTTAAACATCAGTGAAATATCTCTTTGCTTTTCTATAAGGGGCAGGACAATCGATCATTATTCCCTACATTCTGTAGCAATATCCCCAGCACCACAGCCTTAAATGCATTCTTACACAAATAAAACAGTCTTTATTGATGTGAGCCAACTGATTGTACTTACTGGAGTAAATACGATGCACTGTTCAGTCATAAACAGTCCGATTCTGGACGATACAAGACAGCATGGTGATGCTGTGGTTAGCACTGATGCCCCCGCTCCCCCCAACACCAGGGATCTGGGTTCAATTCCAGCATCTGGTGTGGAATTTACACATTCTTCCCGTGTCTGCGTGGATTTACTCCGGGAGCTCCTGTTTCCTTCCACAGTCCAAAGATGTGCAGGTTAGGTGGATTGGTCATGCTAAATTACCCCATAGTGTCCAGGGATGTGTGGGTTAGCCATGGTAATTGTGCGTTTACCGGGCTGGGGGAGGGGATGGGATACTTGTTGTGGAGTCGATGGGCTGGGTGGCAACTTTCCGTTCTATAAGGACTCGATGATACTGGGAGTTGAGATTGAGAGGGAAGTTGATGTGACAGCTGATGTACAGAGAGCCCTGTTTCTAAAGAGCCAGATGAATTCACTCAGAGTAAGGAGATGGCACAGATTCACAGGCCCTGTTTATGTACAACTCCAGTCAGGATCCAACTCTCCCGGCCACGAAGCGACCCAGCTGTTTCCTCACTTGGCCCAGACGTCAGAGAGCCTGCACCCTGTGACCTCTTCCCAGCTCACACCCTTCTGTGTGAGGATCTGCAAGCAGCCCATACTTGGCAGCCACCTCTGCCCATGTGTACAAGCTGCTTCCATTATTCCCTCGAGCTTCTGTTTTCAATGCATGCTTATTGTATCCCAGTGTCTATGCTCGGCAAAGACAGAATCGGGACTGCATTGCAGTTTGTTTCCAGAATTGCTTCCTTTTCCCAGCTATAGTGGAGGTTTCCTTGGATAGGCTCCAAGAGGTGAAATATTATCCATCCAGTGTAATGGATGAAAAATTGCCAGGCCTGAAACTGGACATGCCTCAGATCCTAGAAACATGCACACAGACAGCTCACAAATCAAAGCAGTGGGCAAAGTTGAAAGGTTTCAACTTGAAACTTTGACTCCTCTCTTCCTCTGATGCTGCTTGACCTGCTGTGCAGTTTCCAGCTCCACTCTTTATCCACTCTGACCTCCAGCATCTGCATCTCCAATGTGTCAATCAACCTTGATAAAGAAGAATTTAATAGCTGTCTGCTCAAGAGTGACATTGAGGATGAAGGAGGTTCATTGTAATTAAAATGGTGGAAGATTCCATTGGGTGGACATCATGCATGTCTGCCCCTTTCTGGTCAATTCTTCAGCCCAACATCTTCCTACCCATCTCTGATCCATACCATTGGTGTTGGGTAAGGTACCCACTACTGTGCCCACACTTCAGTCTGTTGAGACCCTTAAGTGGTGAATGTTGCCCACTTAACGCCCTCAATCCATCTCCACTGTCATAATGCACTAGGCAGTATGAGGTTGGTGATGGTGGGAAGACTGTTTCTCATTGGAGTTGGTGAATAGGCTGTTAGGAAGTTGGGGGGAGGGGGGAATCCTTTGAAAGAGTATCCTCTCTGTAAGGATGTGAGTAGGGGGCACAGTGGTGCCAATCAGACTGGTCAGCACCTTACATGGACCACTTTCTTTGCACTGAGAGACTGAAATCCAGACATTTTATTTATTGTTAGGCTTCCTTAGATTTATCTCTTTCAGACCTCAGTTTAATGTCTCATCTGAAAGCTCATATTGCTGAGAGGATAGTGCTCCCTCAGTCATACACTAAAGCATCAGTCGTTGTTACAGGCTCATATCACTGGAATGAACATTGACACCATAGCCTCTGGACTCAGAAGACCTAGTGCTGCCAATTAAACTAACGTTAACACATTTTCTCCTACCTTCACTGGTCATAACACATATCGATAGACAGCAAAGACTTGGCCATCACGTGCTCCATAGGTGACCCCATAATTGCTTGTCTCTGTACTGCCCTGGAATGTAAATTTCAGGATTAAAGTGACCATCTTTGTGCTTTCAACTTCAGAAGGATCAAATAACTGCTGCACTATAAAGAAAAGTATTAACTGACACCCAAGTTTGATCCCCACAAATTCTCACTGCTTCCAGAGTATCTGGCAGCCACTCAATCCTCAAACAATCCTCAATACAACACATTCTTGCTGCCAAAAATAGAGGGAAATCATGTGTTTCTCTTACAGTAAGGAGCAGCTGTCAAATGGACTCTGGAAATGCCAACCCAAGGCATTTGCAATCAGTAGCCTGGCAACTGGGCGAGATTGGACAGTGGAGGTTGTTTTCCGAGTGACATTTCTAGAATTATAATGGCACAGTGAGACCTAACTTTAAATTAACCCTAAAACTAATCCTAACATTTAACCTGCCTCTAACCTGCCTCTAATTCTAAACCTATTCGCAATCCTAAACCTTAATGGAATTCTGATGCTAACCCTAATCCTAATGCCAAGTCTACTATTGTCATGATTCCAATTCTCATAAAAATCCAAATTTATTCCTAGATATACTCTCATCCTAACTCTAACTCTAAGCCTAACCTTGACCTTAATTCTGATACCAACCCTAGCCCAACATAAACACAAGAATAAGCAATTGTCCCCCTAAAAATCAGAATGGGTACCTTGCAGATTCACGTGGCCTTTAGCTCTGCATTGGACATCAGGCACTAAAATCGCTGGGTTTTTTTGTTTAAGTTCACTTGTGGGATGTTGGTATTGTTGGCTGGGCCAGCATTTATTGCCTGTCCCTCATTGTACTTGCAACACGAGCATCAATCACATGCACTCCACATGCACAGGCATTGGTGTCCAACATGTGTCAGCCTCTGCAGAACCCTCCTGGTACACCTTCCATCCACTTACAGGACCCTTCTGCACTTCAAAGCTACACCTCTGGCCACACCAACAACTCTCATTGTAACAATGCAACTGAGCGCTCAGAGGAATGCCCAGCTCATAGACTGCACCAGGCCGGAGCTCCACCCTGTTCATTTGCTTTCATAGCACTCACTCACTCAGAGCCTTCCTGGATGCTCTCAGCATCCCTGCCTTGCCTTTTTTGTGCTTCTCACCCCCCATCCATCAACCAGGGATACCAAATACACAGCATTGCTGTGCAATTTAGTATAGACACAAAGCCAGGAACCTTATCATGGTTGCCAGCAATGATTAGTGCAGGGAGATAGCCTTTAGACCTTATTTTGGACTGTTTTTCTTCTGGAGTGAGAGAGAGAGAGAGAGAGAGAGGCAGGTATTAATGGAAATGAAAATGTGTGGCCCAGTTGTTATTTTCAGCATAAATGGAGAAATGTTCCAAATGAATGAGTAGGCAGTGCGGACGGCATACAGAATGAGTGATGTCGGAGTGATAGGTGAGAATGGGTGAGGGAAGTGGGTGCAGCAGCAGAAATATAGAGTGAGAGAGGTATTGGAGCGAAAGACTTATACTGGAGAAGCAAGGGAGCACCAGATTGATGGTGTGTGCATCGGTTAACAATGCCCTTTAAAGATGGTGCTGCCATTGGGAATGCCATTCGATTCTGGTATATCCCGGCATTGGTGAGTTGTTCCAGGAATGGCTTGTGACAAAAGAAATTGGATGAGAGGGACCTCATAGACCTCATGTAGTTATAGAGTCACTCCGCCATAGATATGTCCAGCATGGAAACAGACCTTTCGATCCAACTCGTCCATGCTGACCAGATACCCTAAACTAATCTAGTCCCATTTGCCAACACTTGGCCCACATCCCTCTAAACCCTTCCTATTCATATACTCACCCTGATGCCTTTTAAATGTTGTAATTGTACCAGCTTCCACCACTTCCCCTGGCAGCTCATCCCAAACATGTCAGATCCTCTGCGTGAAAAAGTTGCTCCTTTTGAATAATTCCCCTCTCACCCTAAACCTACGCCCTCTAGTTCTGAACTCCCCCACCCCAGGGGAAAAGATCTTGTCTATTTGTCCTATCCATGCCCTGCATGTTTTTATACACCTCTATAAAGTCACCCCTCAGCCTCCGCTGCTCCAGGGAAAACAGCCCCAGCCTATTCAGCCTCTCCCTATATCTCAAACCCTCCAACTCTGGCAACATCCTTACAAAGCTTTTCTGAATCTTTTCAGGTTTCACAACATCCTTCTTGATCAGACCAGAACTGAACGCAGTATCCCAAAAGTGGCTTAACCAGTGTCCTATCTACCTGCGATAGGTAGATGCAGCCGCAGCATGACCTCCCAATTCCTATACTCAGTGCTCTGACCAATAAAGGAAAGCATACCAAATGCCTTCTTCACTGTCCTATCTACCTGCGACTCCACTTTCAAGGAGCTATGAACCTAATGAAACAAATTTTCTAAAATACAGCAAGAAGACCCACTGGATTTAGAATCCCTACTGTGTGGAAGCAGGCCATTTGATCCATAGCAACTCTCTGAAGAGCATCCCACCCACTCTAACGTATTCCTGTAACCCTGCATTTCCCATAGCTATCTCACCTTGCCTGCACATCACTTGACACTACAGGCAATTTAGCATGGCCAATCCACATTAATCTACATGTCTTTGGATTGTGGGAAGAAACTGGATGCACCTGGAGGAAACCCGCTGAGACACAAGACGAACGTGAAAACTTCACACAGACAGGTGCCCAAGGCTAGAATTGAACCCGGGTCCCTGGTGCTGTGAGACGGCAGTGCTAACCACTGAGCCACCCCTTGGATTCTTAGCAAAAAGCCTTCCAAAAAGCATGACGAAACAGGCACTTAGCCAAACAAAAACATAAGATTTAGCTCAATGTTCTTCAAAGTTCTCAAAACTTCCGAGTTCATTCATTTCATAAAAATGTTTAAAAATGATTCTATTTGTCTGTTATAAAATAGGACCCAAGAAATCCAGTGTGGCTGAAAGTAAGACTTTATGTGCAGTACTGAATATCACATTCTCCTTTACTGTGAAATAATAATTGGAAATCACAATAACTCAGCTGCTGGAGGGTTAACATAAGGTCTGGCTTGTTCATCTAAATTAAAACTAAACTCACTCCTGAGTGATGACTGCAACTTGTGTAATAGATTAAAACTAAGCAGTCCTGTGTAATGCTCTGGAACAGAGAACACTTTTTTTATGTAGGACTGGACCTGAAAACCATTTTGTGTAACACGCTGGAAATGAGGTCAGTCCTGTAGGACCGGGACTGAGACTGAGTTTTATGAAATATTCTGAAACTGAGGTCAGCAAAGCTGGAACTAAGACCAGTCTTCTACAGAGTTAAGGAACTAGAATCAGTCTGTACAGCAGTTTGGAACGGGATTTCTATTAGACTGGAAAGAAAACAAATAAAAACAGGGCCAGACAGGTACAGTATAGGAACCGACTGAAAGCATTTTGGATCTTGGAAGTTTAGTTGGATACAAAATCATACATAGACTGGCAGTGGGTCCTATGCTTGATTTGTTCCATTTGTTATAGGATGCGTCCATCCCCTTAGCCAGTGTGGTTCCTTGATCCTCAGATCACTCTAACTGCATTGCCAGTCTGGCCACCCTATAGCCTTAACACACTCTTCAGTTCCTGTGAGGAAATATTGATATGCCATGCTACAGCTGGCCCTGTCCTAGCTGGTTTATGGAATTCACTGCCCAACTCATTTTGATCTGTCCTTTTACTCACTGGGTTGTCTGAAAATGACAAAACGTCAAATTATACAGCATAAATCTATTTCTAGAAGTGGGTTTTTAGTTCTTAACAACTTGAGAAATACGAGCAGGGTGTATACCTTGCTGAGACTTCTTCTCTGTTCAACATGATCATTTTCTCCCGCAGTGCACTCAGAGGGCAGCAGGAGTCTGAAAGGGAGATATAATCAATAATATTTAAGCAGGATCTGGACGGTTAATTGCATTGCTATAGCCTCTAGGACTATGTACCAAGTGCTGGAAAATGGGATCAATGTAGTCAGACCATTGTTGCCTGGCACAGATTGATGGACTAAATGGCCTCTTTTTCTGCTGAAAATGTCTGAGTCTGTGAGTAATTTGACCTCCTGCCCATTCCCTGTATTCCTTGATTTCCCAAGAAACTAAAACAATGCCTATCTCAGCTTTAGCTGTATTCATTAATGGGAGATCCACAACCCCATTGGGTCGAGAATTCTAAAGACTACGCTTTGAGTGAAGAAACTTCCCTTCATTGTTGATATAAATGACTGGCTCCCTATCCTCAAAGTTTATTGTGGCGAATAGAAGACTCATTGAAATGTGTAAGATTCTAAAGGCGCTTGACAGACGACACACACTCTGAAACAGAGAACATTTTTTTTATATAGGACTGGACCTGAAAACCGTCTTGTGCTGCTGGAGAGTCACAGTCAAAAAGTGTGGTGCTAGAAAAGCACTTTCAAAAGGGCTTATGCCCAAATCATTGACTTTCCTGCTCCTTGGATGCTGCCTGACCTGCTGTGCTTTTTCCAGCATCGCTCTTTTTGACTGAGACACTGAAGAGGTTGATTTCATCATGGAATCCCTACAGTGTGGAAACAGACCCTTCGGCTCAACAAGTCCACACTGACCCTTTGAACAGTAACCTACCCAGACCCATTCCCTTACCCTACATTTATCCCTGAACACTATGAGCAATTTAACATGGCCAATTCACCTAACCTGCACATCTTTGGATTGTGGGAGGGAACCCACACAGACACAGAGTGAATATGCAAACTCCACACAGACAGTCGCCCGAGGCTGGGATCGAACTTGTGAGAAAACAATACTAACCACTGAGTCACTGTCAGCTTAGGTTATGGAGTCAATCATCTAGGACTGGGATGACAATGGGTTGGTTGTAGTAGAAGCTGGAAGAACAGCATCTCGTTTTACACTTGGGGACCCTACAGCCATCTGGGCTCAATGTCGAGTTCAACAACTTTAGGGCCTGAGCACCTTCTCCCATGATCTTAACCCAATCTCACACACACACACACACACACACACACACACCCTTGTCATCACGTGGGCTGCTACCACAAACAACTCATTGTCAACCCACTAACGGTCCCCATTAGCAGCTCTTCTTTCTCCCAGTCTGACCTTTACCCTTCCTTTGCCTGCTTAAATGTTTGTCTCTCTCTTTGGGCTCAATTTTCACCTAACGTTTAGTCCTCACCATATCTTCAACATAATGTCTCTCCAGATATTTTTGGACGACAGTCGTAGTGGGTGGAGCGACAGCAAGAATCAGAGACCCAACGGGAAGGTAAATTTAAAGTATAAACACTGACCTCGTGTTACTGCGGAGCGCACGCTGAGCAGGAGCGGACATAGGACTGCTGGGTAAGTGAGGCTTTATATTTGGACGGTTGCTTTACCCGAAACACTACTTGGGTAGTGTCTCCCACCTGTCCTCCTCCTCTAACCAAAAAAAAGTTCTGTGCATTGGATTGGTAAGGAGACAAGTTTTTTTTTAAAGTTTTCAATTGTCTCATTGGGAATTTAGAATAGTGGGAATGGTGTTAGGGCAGTTGAATGTTCCTCCTGCAGAGTGTGGGAGGTAAGGGTCACCACTACTGTTCCTGCTGACTGCATCTGTGGGAAGTGCACCCAACTGCAGCTCCTCGAATATCATGTTAGGGAACTGGAGCTGGAGTTGGATGAACTTGGAATCATTCAGGAGACGAAGGGGATTATTGAGAGGAGTTACAGGGAGGTAGTCACACCTCAGGTGCAAGAAGATGGAGATGGGTTACCATCAGGGGACGGAAAGAGAACTGGCAGACAGTGCAGGGATCCCCTGTGGCTGTTCCCTTCTATAAAAGTATACCGTTTTGGATACTGTTGGCGGGGGGGAAAACAACTTACCAGGGGTAAGCCATGGGCTACAGGTCTCTGGCACAGAGTCTGTTTCTGTTGCTCAGGAGGGAAGGGGGAAGAGGAGCAGAGCATTAGTCATTGGGGACTCCATAGTTAAGGGAAAGACAGGAGGTTCTGTGGGAATGAGAGAAACTCACAGTTGGTGTGTTGCTTCCCAGGTGCCAGGGTTCATGATGTCTCTGATCATGTTTTCAGGATCCCTGAGGGAGAGGGGGGAGCAGCCCCAAGTCGTGGTCCACATAGACACCAGTGACATAGGGAGGAAGGGAGATGGGGATTTAAGGTAGAAATTCAGGGAGCTAGGGTGGAAGCTTAAAGCTAGAACAAACAGAGTTGTTATCTCTGGCTTGTTGCCTGTGCTATGTACTAGCGAGGCGAGGAATAGGAAGAGAGAGAGGAGTTGAACATGTGGCTACAGGGATGGTGCAGGAGGGAGGTCTTCGGATACCTGGATAATTGGGGCTCATTTTGGGGTAGGTGGGACCTCTACAAATGATGGTCTTCACCTGAACCAGAAGGGTACCAATATCCTGGGGGGGGGAATTTGATAATGCTCTTCGGGAGGGTTTAAACTAATTCAGCAGGGGGATGGGAACCTGAATTGTAGCTCGAATATACAGGAGGTTGAGCGTAGTAAAGTCAGAAATAAGGTTTCAAGGTCGCAAGAGTTCATCAGCAAGCAGAAAGGTGGTTTGAAGTGTGTCTACTTCAATGTCAGGAGCATTTGGAATAAGGTGGGTGAACTTGCAGCATGATTTGGTACCTGGGATTGCGAATGTTGTGGCCATTTCAGAGACATGCATAGAGCAGCGACAGGAATGGTTATTGCAGGTTCTGGGATTTAGATGCTTCAGTAAGAACAGAGAAAATGGTAAAAGAAGGGTGGGGGGTGGCATTGTTAGTCAAGGACACTATTACGATGGCAGAAAGGATGTTTGAGGGTTCGTCTACTGAGGTAGTATGAGAAACATGAAAGGAGAGGTCACCTTGTAGAGATGTAAAAGAAAGGATAGAAAGGATGATTCTCGATAGGAGTGAGAGAGACATGGTATGGGGTCTTTAACTTTCCAAATATTGACTGGGAATACTTTGGATGGGTCAGTTTTTGTCCAATGAGTGCAAGAGAGTTTTCTGACACAGTATGTAGACAGGCCAACAAGGGGTGAGGCCACATTAGGCGCAAAACTTGCCCACACCTCCCCCCTCACCTCACTCCAAGGCCCCAATGGATCCTTCCATATCCATCGCAAATTCACCTCCACCTCCACACACATCATTTACTGTATCTGTTGCACCTGATGTGATCTCCTCTACATTGGGGAGACAGGCCGCCTACTTGCGGAACATTTCAGAGAACACCTCTGGGACACCCGGACCAACCAACCCAACCGCCCCGTGGCTGAACACTTTAGCTCCCCCTCCCACTCCACCAAGGACATGCAGGTCCTTGGCCTCCTCCATCGCCAGATCCTGACCACACGACGCCTCGGAACCCTCCAACCACACGGGATGAATGTAGATTTACAGGCTACTAAACTAGATGGGGTTGAGGTGCATAAGGAGGTGTTAGCAATTCTGGAAGGTGTGAAAAGAGTTAAGGCCCCTGACTCCTCGGATGCTGCCTGGCCTGCTGTGTTTTTCCAGCACCTCATTTTTCAACTCTGGTCTCCAGCATCTGCAGTCCTCACTTTCTCCTGAGGCCACATTAGATTTGGTACTGGGTAATGAACCCAGCCAGGTGTTAGATTTAGAGGTAGGTAAGCACTTTGGTGATAGTGACCACAAATCGGTCATGTTTATTTAGCGATGGAAACGGATAGGTATATAACACAGGGCAAGAGTTATAGCTGGGAGAAAGGCAATTACAATGTGATTAGGCAAGACTTAGGATGCATAGGATGGGCAGGGAAGCTGCAGATAATGGGCACAACTGAAATGTGAAGCTTATTCAGGGAACAGCTACTGCATGTCCTTGATAAATATGCACCTGTCAGGCAGGGAGGAAGTTGTCGAGCAAGGGAGCTGTGGTTTATTAAGGAAGTTGAATCTCTTGTCAAGAGGAAAAAGAAGGCTTACGTTAGGATGAGACATGAAGGTTCAATTAGGGCACTTGAGAGTTACAAGTTAGCCAGGAAAGACCTAAAGAGAGAGCAAAGAGCCAGGAGGGGACATGAGAAGTCGTCGGCGGATAGGATCAAGGAAAACCCTAAAGCTTTCTATGAGTATATCAGGAATAAAAGAATGACTAGAGAAAGATTAGGGCCAATCAAGTATAGTAATGGGAAGTTGTATGTGGATTCTGAGGAGATAGGGGATGCGCTAAATGAATGTTTTTTGTCAGAATTCGTACTAGAAAAAGACAATGTTGTCAAGGAGAATACCGAGATACAGGCTACTAAACTAGATGGGGTTGAGGTGCATAAGGAGGTGTTAGCAATTCTGGAAGGTGTGAAAAGAGTTAAGGCCCCTGGGCTGGATGGGATTTATCTGAGGAATTTCTGGGAAGGCAGGAAGGAGATTGCTGAGTTGAGATTGCTGACTTTGATCTTTATGTTGTCATTGTCTACAAGAATAGTGCCAGAAGACTGGAGGATAGCAAAAGTTATTCCCTTGTTCAAGAAGGGGAGTAGAGGCAATCCTGGTAATTATAGAACAGTGAGCCTTACTTCGGTTGTGGCTAAAGTGTTGGAAAAGGTTATAAGAGATAGGATTTATAATCATCTAGAAAGGAATAATTTGATTAGGGATAGTCAACACAGTTTTGTGAAGGTTAGGTTGTGCCTCATAAACTTTACTGAATTCTTTGAGATGGTGACCAAACAGGTGGATGAGGATAAAGCGGTTGATGTGGCGTATATGGATTTCAGTAAGGCCTTTAAAAAGTTCCCAACAGTAGACTATTGCACAAAATACGGAGGCATGGGATTGAGGGTGATTTATCAGTTTGGATCAGAAATCGGCTAGCTGAAAGAAGACAGAGGATGGTGGTTGATGGGAAATGTTCATCCTGGAGTTTAGTTACTACTGGGGTAAGGATCTGTTTTGGGTCCACTGTTGTTTGTCATTTTTATAAATGATCTGGATGAGGGATTAGAAGGATGGGTTAGTAAATTTGTAGGTGACTCTGAGGTCGGTAGAGTGGTGGATAGTGCCAAAGGGTATGGGTTACAGGGCAACTTAGACAAGCTGCAGAGCTGGGCTGAGAGGTGGCAAATGGAGTTTAATATGGAAAAGTGTGAGATGATTCACTTTGGAAAGCGAAAGTTGCCACTTTCCTGAAAGTTATTCAGGAAGCATATGGTGTGTTAGCTTTTATTAGTAGAGGGATTGAGTTTTGGAACCATGAGGTCATGCTGCAGCTGTACAAAACTTTGGTGTGGCCACACTTGGAGTGCTGTGTATAGTTCTGATCACTGCACTATAAGAAGGATGTAGGAGTGTTCAGAGGAGATTTACTAGGATGTTGCCTAGTATAGAGGGAAGGTCTTACGAGGAAAGGTTGAGGGACTTGAGGCTGTTTTTGTTCGAGAGAAGAAGGTTCTGAGGTGACTTAATTGAGACATATCAGATAATCAGCGGGTTAGATAGGTTGGACAGTGAGAGCCTTTTTCGTCAGATGGCGATGGATAGCACGAGGGGACATACTTTAAATTATGGGGTGGTAGATATAGGACAGATGTCAGAGGTAGTTTCTTTACTCAGAGAGTAGTAGGGTTGTGGAACGCACTGCCTGCAGCAGTAGTAGACTCGCCAACTTTAAGGGCATTTAAATGGTCACTTGATAGACATATGGATGAAAATGGAATAGTGTAGGATAGATGGGCTTCAGAATGGTTGCACAGGTCAGCACAGCATCGAGGGCTGAAGGGCCTGTACTGCGCTGTAATGTTCCATGTTCCATAAATACCAAACTTTTTCTAGCTACAATCAGTTCTGAGGAAGGGTCACCGGACCCAAAACGTTAATTCTGATTTCTCTCCACAGATGCTGCCAGACCTGCTGAGTTTTTCCAGCAATTTCTGTTTTTGTTTCTGATTTCCAGCATCCTCAGTTCTTTGGGATTTTGCTACATCCAAACAAGCTGCCATAATTCTGATGTGACAGCAGTGATTTCATTTCAGGACTGTTTTGGTTGTAAGGCACTTTGGCACGCCCTGAGACCATGGGAGCCACCAAAGAAATGTATGTCTTCCTTTTGGCTGATGTCTCGTCATCATTAGGTTTGTTCGACTGCAGCCAACAAATCTCAGTGTAGCATTTGAACCAAAGTGCAGCACTCCATCAACAAACTGGAAACTTTTCGGCTGATTTTGTTAAAGAGCCAGTCTGCAATCTGAGGGTGTGCACTATTGACTGATTCATCGATTTTAATTTTGACAGAGTGTGTTCATTGTGCTGCCTGAACAGCACTCTGTCTTCATTCTGCTGAGGCAATCTGTGGCTCCATCTCTTCTCTCAATGACAAACCATCCTTCTCCTGGCAAGCTTAGTGACAGTTGCCGCAATTTATTGAGAATTGCGTGAAAAGCGAGGAAGGATTCATGGGAAATTAACCGCCAAATGATGTCAAGCCAAGAGTGCCAGGACTCAGAATCACCTGTGATGAATGTTAGATTTTCCGTTAGGTCAAAGATTCCATGCTGTATGCTGTGTTAGCACTCACAACCACTTCTAGGAACACATGATTTCTGTTGAGCTGTTTAGAATAATTTTCCTATTGACAAACGTCATCCCTCTTCATTAAAGCCGAGTCATTTTGATTGCTGAAATCTAAAGCAACATTGCTATCCCATGTTGGAAAAGAGTAGGTCATTGCTATGTTGTTTTAAATAAACATTGCTTTATTTTATTACTTTGTGGTTTGGGGGATTAGCAATGGAGGGAGAGGCTTTGATTCCCTTCGGCCCAACAAGTCCACACCGAACCTCCGAAGAATAACCCACCGAGACCCATCTTCCTCTGACTAACGAACATAACCTATGGGCAATTTAGCATGACCAATTCACCTGACCTGCACATCTTTGGACTGTGGGAGGAAACCGGAGCACCCGGAGGAAACCCACGCAGACACGGGGAGAAATTCCTTGGGATCTATCCTTAAATAGATGTCAAAGAGAGTGAAAATAAAGATTACTTTACACTTCTTGCCCTCATTTTTAATTACAGTAACAGTGGAATAGATTTGGGCCTCATGAAATTATGTAAAACAGGTTTTTAAAATGTATTTATTTGTGGGATGTGGGCGTTGCTGGCTGGGTCAGCGTTTATTGCCCGTCCCTATTTGCCCTGGAGAAGGTGGGGATGAGCTGCCTCCTTGACCTGCCGCAGTCCACCTGCTGTGGGTTGACCCATGATGCCCTTAGGGAGGGAATTCCAGGACTTTGATACAGGGACAGAGAAGGAACGGCAATATATTTCCATGTCAGGATAGTGAGTGATTTGGAGGGGAACTTGAAGGAGATGGTGTTCCCATCTATCTACTGCCCTTGTCCTTCTAGATGGAAGTGGTTGTTGGTTTGGAAGGTACTGTCTGAGGATCTTTGGTGAATTTCTGCAGTGCACCTCGTAGATAGTAAACCCTTGCTTGTAGTAAGCATTAGTGGTGGGGGAAGTAGGTGTTTGTGGATGTGCTGCCAATCAAACAGGCTGCTTTGTCCTGGATGATGTCAAGCTTCTTGAGTGTTGTTGGAGCTGCACCCATGCAGGCAAGTGGGGAGTGTTCCAACATGCTCCTGACTTGTGCCTTGTAGATGGTGGACAGGCTTTGGGGAGTCAAGAGATAAGTTACTTGCTACAGTATTCCTAGCCTCTGACCTGCTTTTGTAGGATAATAATAGATTACCAGCCTGTTAACGTCTCTCCTGGTTTATATTCCCATTGAAGTCAATGGAGAAATTGGAATCTGACATTGACTCATTATCATCATTGTCCAAAATCCCCAAACATGCCCCATTGACTTTAAAGCACATTGATTGCCAAACACCACGAAATAATGGAGATGTCTATTTACTGAGTTGATCCCAAGTTCTTATTGAGAACAGTTGGTTTGTGCTATTTTAAAATGTTCAAAATACCATGGCTTCATTGATCCTTTAATCTGACTGGTGGAACTATTGAAACAGGAAATACCAATGACTTGAAACTAGAGAACACACCGTGGCACAAACCTTCACCTGGCACAGTTCCTGCACTCTCTGGGACAGTGTTACCCTCAGCTCCAGTCCTCAGTCTATACTCTGCAGAAGAGTATAACTTTGCTAATTCAAAATACCACACATATTAACAATCTACTGTAAACTGATCCATTCTTACCCCTTTCCAAGTTTTTCCACTCACCTTGTCACCTGTTTTTAAATGTTTATCTGTTAATACCAAATAATTTACAGCCATTATGGCTGTAGCTAAACTATTGATTCAATGTCTTCCTCATGAATGGATGCCTCCATCAGCATCTCAAAGGGAAACATACAATCTCGAAGCAAGAGTGGGCCATTCAGCCCACTGAAACTGCTCTGCTGCTCAATAAGCTTGCAGCTGTTCTGACTTTAAACTCAAATCTGCATTCCTGCTTGACCCTGATAACCTTTCACCCCCTTGCTGACAAATCTATTCATCTCGGGCAGATTCTGCTTCCACTACCTTTTCATGAAGATTGGTCTAAAGATCACAACAAACTGAGATCTCTACTTCAAATGAGCAACTTTGTATTTTTATACAACATTTGGTAATTCTTAATTCTCTTGTTAGAGGAAATATGCTCTCCACATCCATCAAGACCCCTCAGGATCTTACATGTATCAATCAAATTGTCTCTTACTCATCTGAACTCCAGTGGATATAAGCCTGGGATGACCTAACCACTTAAGACAACACCCTCACACCAGATATTAGTCCAGTAAACATTCTCTGAACAACTTTCAATGCCATTCCATAATTTCTTAAATAAGGGGTCCAATATTGACATCAAGATTCCAGATGTGGTCTCACTAGTGTTCTGTATAATTGAAACATAACATCTATACTTTTGTATCAAGGCACCTCATGATATATTATAACATTCAAGTAGCTTTGCTAAATACTTTCTGTAGCTGCATGCTAATCTTCTGAGATTTGTACATTAAGACACCCTTTATATCTCAAAGCCCTGCAATCTCACTTAGAGTTAGAATCCCTACAGAGTGGAAACAGGCCTTTCAGCCCAACAACGGTGGCACGGTGGCTCAGTGGTTAGCACTGCTGCCTCACAGAGCCAGGGTCCCAGGTTCATTTCCAGCCTCGGACGACTGTCTGTGTGGAGTTTGCACATTCTCCCCATGTCTGCGTGGGTTTGCTCCAGTTTCCTCCCACAGTCCAAAAATGTGTAGGCCAGGTGAATTGGCCATTGCTAAATTGCTCACAAGTGCTAGATGCATTAGTCAGGGGTAAGGGAATGGATCTGGATGGGTTACTCTTCAGAGGGTTGATATGGACTTGTTAGGCCAAAGGGCCTATTTCCATATTGTAGGGAATCTAATCTAATCTTGAAAAGTCCACACCTCACTCCGAAGAGTAACCCATTCCCCAACCTATATCTACTCCTGACTAATGCACCTAACCCACATATCCCTGGACATTATGGGCAATTCAGCTAACCTGCAAATCTTTGGACTGTGGGAGGAAACCAGAGCTGAAAATGTGTTGCTGGAAAAGCGCAGCAGGTCAGGCAGCATCCAAGGAACAGGAGAATTGACGTTTCGGGCATAAGCCCTTCTTTCCTGAAGAAGGGCTTATGCCCGAAATGTCGATTCTCCTGTTCCTTGGGATGCTGCCTGACCTGCTGCGCTTTTCCAGCAACACATTTTCAGCTCTGATCTCCAGCATCTGCAGCCCTCACTTTCTCCTCGAGGAAACCGGAGCACCCAGAAGAAACCCATATAGACACAGGGAAAATGTACAAACTCCACACAGAGAGTCACCCGAGTCTGGAATCAAACCTGGGTCCCTGGCACTGTGAGGCAGCAGTGCTAACCACTGAGCCACTGTGCCGCTCCAACCTTTGCAGTTATTTGCCCTTTTCATAATTTACTTTACTACTTATCTTTATTTCATCAGCAAATTTTGGCATGCATACCTTCCATCTCTTCCTTCAAGTCCTTTGTGTAAATTGCAAGCAGTTGAGGTCCCAGCACCAATCCCTGTGGCACACCATTCATTACATCTTGTGATTCTGGAAAAGACCCATTTATGTCTACTCTCTGCTTCCTGTTAGCAAGCAAACTTCTATCCATGCCAATTATTACCCTCTACATCAGGAGCAGTTTCTTCTGCAAAAAAAACCTTTGATGTGGGATGCTACCAAATGCCTACAATATATCCATTGGTTCCCTTTTACCCACAACACGTGTTGCTTCCTCAATACACGGACTAAACATGATCTCCCTTTCACAAACCCATATTTACTCAGTCTGATTACCTTGAAGTTTTTGAAGTACTCAGCTATAAATCCTTTAAGAACATCTTCTAATACATAGGTGTTGAGCTAACTGGTCCGTAATTTCCTGCTTTCTGCTTCATGAATACACGAGCTACATCTCCTGAGTCTAATTCCTCGAATCAAGGAAATTTTCAAAAATTAACACCAAGGCATCAGCTTTCTCACTAGCCTTTTGCTTTTAAGACCCAAGGAATAAGTCCAACAAGACCTGTACACTTGTCAGCCCCCAACTCCATTAATTTGCTCAGTACTGTTTCTCTGGTAACTGCAATTTTTCTGCAATCCTTCTCCCTTCCATGTCCTGATTTATTGCTACTTCTTGGATGCTACTTACATCCTCTCTAGTGAAGACCAACACAGGTTTCTTAGTTCAAGTGATCAGGATGTGGAATAAGTCTAGGTGTAAGTGAGGAATAGTAGGGGAAAGATGCCACTAACGGAAATGGTCCATAGGCCTCCTAACAAGAAGAAATATTAGGTGTCTGTAACGAAGGTATGGAAATATGGTGGGAGAATGTCTCAAATACAATGTTCAGTTTTGGTCTCCTTACTTACAGAATACATTGGAAGTGGTTCAAAGGAGCTGCACTGGAATGAGCGGGTTATCTCATAAGAATAGATTGGACAGCCCTGGGCTTGTTTGCACTGGAATGAGAAACCATCTAATTGAAGCGTGTAAGATCCTGAATGGTCTTACAAAACTTTAGCGTACTTAGAAAAGTTCAAGATATTCAGAATGAGTAAATGTGGAAATTATATTTAATCAGTGTATTGGAGTTCTTTGAGGGGGTGTGCAGTGATAAAAGGAGGGCATGGAATTGGTGCTTCCTCTTGTGGGTCAGTACAAAGGTTGAACCACTACTTACTTTCTGCTTCAAAAGGCAATGGGAACTGGCTCATTGAGTATTTCTAAGATGGAGGTCGATACATTCCTCATAGGCAGGCAACTCCAAGGTAATTGGGGGTGAATGGAAATGCAGAATTTGAAGCGAAAACATATTAACCATAAACAAGCCCAAGAGCCTGAAGCATCTATGGTTCCTATTTTGTAAGTTTGCAAGTTTATAAAACACCTGTACAGTTCATCTGCCATCTCCTTATTTTCCAGACTCACTTTTTATAGGCTCAATGCTCACTTTGCCAACTTTTTACTTTTTAATATAGTTTTTATAAACTCTTACTATATGCTTTTATATTTTTGACTAGCCTTATTTCCTAATCTATTTTTTTCCATCATAATATTTTTTGGTTGGTCTTTGTTTTCTCTTTATATTCTGTCCAATCTTCCGACCTGCCACTTTTCTTTGTGCAATGCTGCCATTTCCTTGAAGTTTACTAACACCTTTAAACTTCCTTGTTAAACACAGATGGTGGACTGATCCCTTGGAACGTTAATACTCTCTGGAATGTATCTATTCCATGTGACTTCTGAAATTTTTTCCTTAAATGTCTGCCATTGAATCTGCATTGATCTATCCTTTAATCTAATTTCCCAACTCACTTTAGACTGTTCTGCTTTCATGCCATTATAATTGTCCTTATTATAAAGTCTCAGAACTGCTGTTCTCCCTCTCAAATTCAAGAAAAGTTCAATCCTATTATAGTCGCTAGTACCTAAAGTGTGCCTTCACCATATGGCCACTAATATATCTCTTGCACAATATCTGGTCTGGTTTAGACTGCTGTTGAGAGTGTGTTGCTGGAAAAGCACAGCAGATCAGGTAGCATCCAAGGAACAGGAATGTTTCGGGCTGGAGCCCTTCTCTCTGGTTGGAGTTAGAACATGTTATTCTAAGATCTATCTTGAGATCATTCTATGAACTTTTCATCCAGGTTGCCTTTGCCCATCTGATTTTTTCAGTCTAGTTCCTCATGATTATCACAGTAGCTTCCTGGTGTTCCTATTATGTTTTTCTTTATATTCTACCCTACCATGGTGTTACTCATAGCGGCCCTGTACACAACTCCCACAAGTAACTCCTTGTCTTTATCATTTCACATCTCTACCCAATCTGATTCTATACCCTGTTTTCCTTAATTTAGGTCATTTGTCTCTATTGTACTAATATCGCCATTAACTAACAGAGCCACCCCTCCACCTTTTCTTATCTTCCTGTGCTTCCTAAATGTCTTACAGTCTTCAATAATCAGGTTCCAATCCATATCAACCTGCAGCCACCGGCCTCTATTATGGCTATCTGTTGTACTTATTTCTATTTGCACTCCCAGTTCCTCTGTTTCAAATGCTATGCATATTCAAATACATCTCCCATTCTTAGTTTTGTCTTTTTTTTTATCTTTCTTACCCTTTAGTTGGTTCTTAGGTTTGTGCTCTCTATCCCTTCCTGTCATGGTCTGTTTGTTATTTCCTGTACAACTGCCTTTCTGTTTTGACCTTGGCTCTTTACTCCAGGTCTCTGTCAGAGAATCGCGGTACCATCTTCCTTTTCTCTGATGTCCTCTGACTACATTTCTATCGCTGAACAGGACAGCTTCAGAATGCTAGTGCTCGTCCGGAAAGACAGCCAACCTTTCAAACATGGTGAGGGTGCTAGGCATGCTGGTCTTTGGCGATATTTGCTGAATGGAAAGATGTTTTCTTTCAGGAAAGATGTGTGGGGCTAGAATTGGATAGGAATGGCCTCATAGGGTAACTAATGAGGCGGATTTGATAAGATACAGAGAAAAATCTCACTAGGCCTCATGGTGAGAAATCCTTTGAGAATCTCACTGCAATTAACCAAAATAATCACTGAACTTCTACTGTGTGGAAGCAGGCCATTCGGCCCATTGAGTCCACACTAAACCCCTTAAGAGCATCCCATCCAAACATATCCCATCCCTGTAACCCTGCATTTCCTGTGGCCAACCTGCCTAACCTGCACATCTTTGGACTATGGGAGGAAACTGGAGCACCCGGAGGAAACCCATGCAGACACGGGGAGAATGTGCAAACTCCACACTGCCAGTTGACCAGGTGCCCTGTGCTATGACACAGCGGTGCTAACCATTGAGCCACCATGCCACCCTGAATTGTAGACCAAAATTCAGACCAAAATATTTGACCTCGGTTTTATTTCCTTCTTTATCCTGTTGTCAATATGAATTGATACCACGATGTGAAATATCTTTGGGGGGTTTTTGCTATGTCAAAGGTGCTAAATGCTTACATATTGTTGTGATCTTTCTGCCATAGTGACTCTTTGTTATGCGAATCGGTCTTCATATTCCTGTAATTTGTATGTGCTTATATTTTCCATGGTGACAGGCAGTCCCCTAAACTGACCTTGTATCTTTTATGATCAGGAGTGTGTAATTTCCTGTCAAGTAACTGATGATGAGATCTGAAGAAGCAATCCTTACAGTGTTCTTTGATTTACTGAAATGAGCTGTCATGTGCTTCTCTTCATCTTCAATCCCCAAGCGTACACAATGCAAAGGAGAAAATTTGTACTCATTATTTAGTAAACTTTCTTCCCATTCATGATATATCAAAGTAATAAAATATATACCTCTGAGCTTTCTTCCCATCAGCACTGAAATGGCTGTTCAATGCTTACCAAACAGAAAATGACATGGAATCAAACTGATCTGAATGCTCTGCTGGCTAGAAACCTTTCACTGATTAGTCAGGCCTAAGAGATCAGATCTCAGTGAGCGATATCGGATATAGAGCTCTCCAGCAGAGTGTTGCAGCTTCTCACTGGCCTTGTCCCTTCTCGCAGCTGCTGGTTAAAATCACTGCCTCAAGATGCTTTGATCTATGTCAAATTATTTTGCTGATCTGTTGCAAGATCCTGTCATGTTAAGTCAGCACAAGAAAGCAGGCTAACCTCTAATTCCTCAGATGGGCTTATATTACTCAACCATAGTCATGACACCAACATTTCATCAAAATGCTCTTGTCAGTGAGACAGACAAAGGGACACAGAATTCAGTTTGTGGCTCAACTCAATTTTATTAACATAATATTTCATATTAAAACACTGTATAAGCATTTCCTGAAGTCCCACAATATTTGCTCTCTATCTAGCTCTAACCACCTGAGAAAGGGTATTACCCATAATGATCCACTTATTTGAGCTGGACCATTGGGAATCTCCTTCTTCTCTGATGTAAGGCTGGCTCTTTTCCATGAAGGTGGGTCTCACAGGCCAGGGTGGGTCTTTTCTCTCTCTCTCTCTCTCTCTCTCTGTGTTGCTCTTTCTTTCTCTTTCTCTCTCTCTCTCCAGATGGTCCGGCCTCCGCTGCTGGGCCAGGTGCAGTCGTCACTGTATCTTTGTCGAGTCTTCGCTGAGAGAGCAGCATCCAAGTGTGTACACTTATACTCCCCTCTTGCCCCTTGACCTTCCAGAATGATATGTGGTCTTTGGCCATTGAGGTTATGAGCAGGGTTCAAATCATCCAATGGGGTCACACCAACAGTCTTCACTGTTGCCATGCCAGCGAGGTATAAATTGCACATACTCAGGCAGTCAAGATGCCAGAATATCTGATCAATTCTTCTCCATCACACAACTCTCAGGGTGGTTGCAACATCTTTGATTTTGGTTTTTTCTAATCCCTGTAGCCAATAGCTGCTGGCTGCTGTTTAATTTAGTTTGGCCAATTTTCTGTCAGTCCCAATGTCTCGGGGTGTGGTTCAATTTAGAATGTCCATTTTTTGGCCCGTGGTCCCTTGACCACAGATTGGTCACTTAAACAATGAATACAGAGGAACCTCGATTATCCAAACGAGTCAGGTGGGCAGTATTTTGTTCGGATAATTGATTTTCGGATAATCGATTTGACCTTAAACAAAAGAAGCCATACTGATCTAACATTGTGCTCTACCATAGAGTTTGTTTAAATTTATAATTTTGATGAGTCTGCTATTTAAACAAACTAATCTTTGCATTCTGCAAGTTGCAGGTTAAACTGAGAAGGACCAAACCCTTACCATCACCTGAAATATATGAAATCCCAGCATTAAGCAAGGTCCTGAACAGCTTCAATAATCACAAGAGCATTTGTCAGTTTCTGCTGACCTCAGTGTCGCAATAGAAAGACAGAATTACTGCCTGGCGCATGTGTTTACTTTCTCTGCCACTTTTTTCTTGAATGATCTGGTAAAGCGACTGGAATAAAGCACTTATTTTTGCAAAGGGCTATGTAATTAACCCTTACGCAGAAAAATCCAGTCGCCATTGCTTGAGCTGCTTGTGTTTCTTTGTTTTTGCCAGAGTTTTCACACGTTTTTCAGTACAGGTAATCCAAATTCACTTAGCTCTTTAATGGTAATGTTTCTATGGGACCTTGAGACCTTGTTCAGATAATTCAAAATTTGGATAATTGATATTCAGATAATTGAGGTTCCTCTGTATATTGATGGGGAGGTGATGGTGTTGGACTGGGGTGGATAAAGTTAGAAATCACACAACAACAGGTTATAGTCCAATAGGTTTGTTTGCAAGTATAAGCTTTTGGAGCGTTGCTCTTTTTTCAGGTGACTCTCAATTATCAGTCCAGAATGAGAACTCAGGCATGAATTAACCAGTTTCCAATTTTAATGTTAATTTATAAACTTCACAGGCACATCCATTAGAAACACATCACCCAATGTAGACTACGACCTCTCAGAAACACAACCCTGAGAAGGACAAGACCAATAGGGACACAACACTTGGAAGGCCAAGACCTGCAGTGACGTGAACCTGAGAAGGCCCGGACCCGCAGTGATGTGAACCTGAGAAGGCCCGGACCCTCAGTGATGTGAACCTGAGAAGGCCTGGACCCGCAGTGATGCGAACCTGAGAAGGCCCGGACCTGCGGTGATGCAAACCTGAGAAGGCCCAGACCCGCAGTGATGCAAACCGGAGAAGGCCCGGACCTGCAGTGATGCAAACCGGAGAAGGCCCGGACCTGCAGTGATGCAAACCTGAGAAGGCCCGGACCCTCAGTGATGTGAACCTGAGAAGGCCCGGACCCGCAGTGATGCGAACCTGAGAAGGCCCGGACCTGCGGTGATGCAAACCTGAGAAGGCCCAGACCCGCAGTGATGCAAACCGGAGAAGGCCCGGACCCGCAGTGATGCAAACCGGAGAAGGCCCGGACCTGCAGTGATGCAAACCAGAGAAGGCCCGGACCCACAGTGATGCAAACCGGAGAAGGCCCGGACCCGCAGTGATGCAAACCGGAGAAGGCCCGGACCCACAGTGATGCAAACCGGAGAAGGCCCGGACCCGCAGTGATGCAAACTGGAGAAGGCCCGGACCCGCAGTGATGCAAACCGGAGAAGGCCCGGACCCGCAGTGATGCAAACCGGAGAAGGCCCGGACCCTCAGTGATGCAAACCGGAGAAGGCCCGGACCCGCAGTGATGCGAGCCTGAGAAGGCCCAGACCCTCAGTGATGTGAACCTGAGAAGGCCCAGACTCACAGTGATGCGGCCCTGAGAAGGCCCGGACCCGCAGTGATGCAAATCTGAGAAGGCCCGGACCCGCAGTGATGTGAACCTGAGAAGGCCCAGACCCACAGTGATGTGAACCTGAGAAAGCCCAGACCTACAGTGATGTGAACCTGAGAAGGCCCAGACCCTCAGTGATGTGAACCTGAGAAGGCCCAGACCCTCAGTGATGTGAACCTGAGAAGGCCCAGACCCACAGTGATGTGAACCTGAGAAGGCCCAGACCCTCAGTGATGTGAACCTGAGAAGGCCAGGACCTGCAGTGATGTGAACCTAAGAAGACCCCGACCCACAGAGGCATAACCCTAAGAAGCCCCAGACCCCCATGAACACAACCCTGAGAAGGCCCTGACCCACAGAGGCACAACCCTGAGAAGGCCTGGACCTTCAGGAACACAACCTTGAGAAGGCCCTGACCCACAGAGGCACAATCCTGAGAAGGCCTGGGCCCCCAGGAACACAACCCTGAGAAGGCTCGAGCCCACAGAAATACAGAGTTTCTCTCTTTGTAAAAACATTGCTTTATTTTTGGCACAGTACTGAATGCTTTTCTAAACCTCAGTGGCATCTTACAGAACAGATTTCACCCTTCAAATGGGATCATTATCAAATGGAAAAGTTTGTGATGCATTGAAAGGACCTTGTTCAGAGGTTTGGTGTTTCATTCACAGTCTATTCCTAGTTGTGATGTAATCTCTACTAACCACATTTCACCTCTAGAACTGGATCATTGCGAGTCACAGCTGCTCAATCGGGTCGTGATATCCTTTCAGCAGGTTCCAGTATCCAATGTCTGATAGCCAAGGTTTCAAAGGAATCTGATCCCTAAAGGATACCACAACCTTCTGTTTGATGCACATTGAGGTGAGTGGTGAAGTTGTTTGAAGAGACACAGGAACGGATGATTCTTTGTAGAAAGAGTGTGATGAGGTGGTTAAACTAACCTTGTGTTGCCAAAATGACGCAGTTTGTCATGACAGGATTGTAGAGGGTGCTACAATTACACATCTGAAGTACCGTGTGCGGTTTCGGCTCTCACAATGTTGTACTTGAGTTTGTATCGTGAAGGTTCACCAAATTGACCTCCTAGGCTGAGGGGGTTGCCCTGTGATGAACGGCTGGGTAAATTGGGCTTGTATCCTCTAGAGTTTCGAGATATGGCAGGAGGGTTTGTGCGGTACAGTGGTACTGTCCATGCCTGTGAGCCAGGAGGCTTGGGTTCATGTCCCACCTGCTCCAGAGCTACGTAAGGACGTCCTTGAATAGTCTGATTAGAAAACATCTTGAAAAATCACTGGTGATCTCATGACCCATACAAGACACTGAGGGGTTTTGATAGAGAGTCAATCATTTTGAACTGAGGTGAGGAGTAATTACTAGCATTTCATTCAAAGGGTTATTAATATTTGGAATTCTCAATCCCAGAGACCTTTGAACTCTCTATTAGTGAATTCATTTCAGGCTGGGAAAGGCAAACCCTTGGTTTCTCAGGGAATCGAGAAGTAGGGTGGGAATGCCAAGGTCAACCATGATCATATTGAGGCGGGGGCTAGAATGGCAGCCATGTGCTCTCCATCCGCTCCTATTTCATAGAATCATAGAATCCCTACAGGGTGGAAAGAGACCATTCAGCCCATTGAACCTACACATACCCTTTGAAGAGCATCCCGCCCAGACTAACCCCAGACCCTCTGCATTTTCCATGGCCAATCTACCTAACCTGCACATCTTTGGACTGTGGGGGGAAACCAGAGCACATTGGGGGAAACCCACGCAGACATGGGGAAAATGTGAAAATTCCACACAGACAGTCGAATTGAACTGGGGTCCCTGCTGCTGTGAGGCAGTGGTGGTAACCACTGAGCCAATGTGCTGCCTGTGTGTTCTAATGTTGAAGCTGCAGTGACTTGCGTGGAGCTCATCACACTTCTGGTCTGGCTAGACAAGTGTTTGAGAATATATGTGTGTTCCAGCGACAGGCCATTGGGACTGAGCGGACCTGGTTCCACTGGTCCCTTCCCTCGGATGAATCCACACAGTGTGGAAACAGGCCCTTCGGCCCAACAAGTTCACACCGACCCTCTGAAGAGTAACCCAGCCAGACTCATCCCCCTGACTAATGCACATCCCTGAACACTATGGACAATTTAGCACAGTCAATTCACCTGACCTGCACAAATTTGGACGGTGGGAGGAAACCGGAGCACCCGGAGGAAACCCACGCAGACACGGGGAGAATGTGCAAACTTCACACAGACAGTTACCCAAGGCTGGATTCAAGCCTGGGTCCCTGGCACTATGAGGCAGCAGTGCTAACCACTGAACCACTGGTACTCTAAACAAGAGCTGGGAATGGGTGAGATAGTGTCCCAAACCTTCTGTCATTATCAATTGATGCTGCTACGAAGATTTCCGCAACTTGACACTCTTGTGGTCTTTTTCAGCCTGGGCTTCATATCCTGATTGTACCAGTCAATCAGTGCAGGCATCCCCAGTGACAACTGGCACAAAATAGGTGAACAAAGAGAGGACCCCATCCCCTCCTTTTGATGACATTAGCTGCTGTATTCAGATAGGTTTTAAATGTCTCAAATCTTTCAGTAAAACGGTGTCCTATTGAATGGATGTGTGTGTGAGTGGATGAATGGGAGATTGGATTAGAAGATGATCATGTTGGCACTGGAGAGGGAGATAGGTCAGAAGCAGTCAGGCCAGGTCAAGGGCTAATCAGGTGGGAAGGTTTTGGGGTTGGGTTGGCCACTCATTCTATGTGGGGTTAGCCAGGTGGTCGGGGTGGGCTGGGGGTGGCGGTGCTTGAGGGGGGATATAGCTATGTCATGACAAAATCTTGAGAGGTATAGACAGGGTGGATAGCAAGAAGCTTTTTCCCAGAGTTGGGGCTCAATTACTAGGGGTCACAAGTTCAAAGTGAGAGGGGAAAAGTTTAAGGGAGTTATGCGTGGAAGGTTCTTTATGCAGAGGGTGGTAGGTGCCTGGAACGTGTTGCTAGTGGAGGTAGTAGAGGCAGGCATGATAGCGTTATTTAAGATGTATCTAGACAGATACAGGAATGAGCAGGGAGCAGAAGGATACAGATCCATAGAAAATAAGTGACAGGTTTAGATAGAGGATCGGGATCGGTGCAGGCTTGGAGGGCCGAAGGGCTTGTTCCTGTGCTGTAATGTTGTTTGTTCTTTTGTTGTTCCTGGGAGGAAGGGGTAACCAGCCTACTGTGTTAGTTAGGTCAGATAAAGTGATTTGAAGGGGGTTGATTATAGTATTCAATTAAATGATGCTGGCTAATCAGATATTAACCAGTGCAAGATGTCTATGATAAGACTACAACATGTGAGACCAGAAATGGCCACTCATCCCATCGAGTCTGCTCAGGAGATCGTGCCTGATCTGGTCATCTTCAACTCCATGTTCCTGCCTTTACTCCACAACCCTTGATTCCATCAATGATTAGAAATCTGTGTATCTCAACTCAGAATATACTTCATAATCCAACCTTGATAGCTCTCCGTGATAATGAATTCAGCAGCTAAACTTCCCTCTGCGAGAAGAGATTTCTCCTCACCTCTGACTAAAATGGGCGACTCCTTATTCTGAGATTACTTGCTAACTTCCAATTTACTCTCCCACAATGGGAAGGAACCACTCTGCATCTGCCTGTCAAATCCCCTCAGAGCCTTGTTGTGCTTCAATAGGGTCACCTCTCAGTCGACTGAACCTCAAACTCTCCTCATAGGAAAATCCCTCAATACCTGGAGTCAGCTTCATGAACATTCTCTGGATTGCCTTCAAAACCAGTATGTCTTTTCTTAAATAAGGAACCCAAAACTGTTCATAGAATCCTAGGTGTTGTCTGACGAGTGCCTTGTGTAATTTGAGCAAGACTTTGCTACGTTTTTTACTCCAATCTCTTTGAAATAATGACCAACATTCCAGTTTCCTTCCCTGGTGCCTTCTGATTTTGGATCCTACCATCTTGTGCTTTGTAGAAGAGGAACCTCGTGACTCTCTGTGCTGTAGCTTTCTGCAGTCTTTCTCCCTTTAAATAATGTGCAGCATCTCTATTCTTCCTGCCAAAGTGCATTACCTCACATTTTCCCACATTATATTCCATCTGTCAAGTTTATGCTCACCCACTGAACCTGTCTATAGCCCTCTGCTGACTTTCTGTATCATCCTCAGCACTAGAGATCCTTTCCACAGAGATTTGTGTCACCGTAAACATGACTGTAGTGTATTCACTTTCTTCACCAAATCAATAATTTTAAAAGAAAGTTGGAAATTGAATGAAACAAACTTGCAGGGCTATGGGAATACTGTATTAGTATAGAGTATTTCTGTCAGGCTTATAACTTGCAGTCCCAACATACAACCAATGTTGGGTAACCTGGATCCCAGTAGATCATGGGCAGTCTGGATCCCAGTAGATCTCGGGCAGCCTGGATCCCAGTAGATCTCCAGCAGCCTAAGTCCTGGTGGATCTTGGGCAGCCTGGATCCCAATAGATCTCGAGCAGCCTGGATACTGGTGGATCTCAGGCAGCCTGGATCCCAGTAGACTTGGGCCACGGTAGATCTGCCACAATGATCAGCCACTGCCTCATCTCCAAATTGCACTGACACTGGGATCCCTGTAAAAACCGAAAGAACCAAAAGAGAAACTGCTGGAAAAGCTCAGCAGGTCTGGCAGCATCTGTGAAGTGAAATCAGTTAAAGGTTGGGACCGGTGACCGTTCCTCAAAACTGATGGTAGTTAGGAAAAAGTTGGTTTTTATGCAGAAGGTAGGGAGGGAAGAGGGAGTAAGGAGTAAATGATAGATGGAGATAGAGCCCAAAGACAGAGAAGAACAGTTAGACAGACAAAGGAGTGGATAACATTCTGCCCAGCAGAATGATTGGCTGCTAATGGGGACTATTAGGACTAACAATGGATTGGGCGTAATAGCAGACCATGTATAACAAAGCCTGATGTGTAGGGGTTGGAGTAAGGACATGGACAAAGCTGCCTCAAGCCTTAAAATTGTCAATGTCGAGTCCAGAAGGTTGTAGAGACAGAGATGTTGGCCAGGGAACATGGTGTTGAAGTAATTGGATATCTCTGAGCCTTCTTCACAACTTACATTTCCATCTAGCTTTGCATCATCAACCAACTTAGACAAAAAGACAGAAGAGGAAACATCTAGTTCTTAAATGTTGACTGAGGCTTAAGAATTTATCCCTGTAGCATTTCTCTAGTCACAGCCTATCAACTTGGAAATGTCCCATTTATACTTAGTATTTGTTTCTTATCCATTAACCACTCCTCCAATTAGTAATGTACCTGTATAACCCACAGCGCTATAAACCTTTCTCTTGCTAATTAACATTTGTGTGACACCTTATTGAATGCCTTTTGGAAATCCAGGTTCCCTCTTATTCTACTAGTTACAACCTCAAAAATCTCTCATAAATTTGTCAAACATAATTCCTTTTTCTAAAACCATGCTGTCTTTATCTGATTGTGTGATTATTTCCAAAATGCATTGTTAAGACATCATTAATAATAGATTCTAGCATGTTCCCGATGTCTGACGTCAGTTTAACTGGCCTATTATTCCCTGTTTTCCCTCTCCCTCCATTCTTATACAGTGGCGGTATACTTGCTAACTTCTACTTTGCTAGGACCATTCCATCATCTAGGGAATTTTGAAAAAACATAGCCAGAATATCCACTATCTTTGCAGTTATCACATTTAGAACTCTAGGATGTAGGTTATCACATCGTGGGGATTTGTTGGATTTTAATCACTTCAGTTCTCCAGTATTTTGTTTCCACTGATGAAATTTATGTCCTTAATTTCCTTATTGTTCTTTCCCCGGTCTACTCTATTTCAGATACACAACTTATATCTTCCACTGAGAAAATACTCACAAAATATTTGCCAAATGGCTCTACAATTTCCTGAATCCTCATCATAATTTTTTCCTGTCTCTGCTTCTAAGGCACTAATGTTTACTTAGCTGTTTTCTTCGCAAAAGCTCTCACAATCTGTTTTTACATTCCTGACAAGTTGCTGTTTTAATCTTCCTTTCCCCCTCCCCCCCCTTCTGTAATAACGTTTTGGTGACTCTGTGCTGATTTCCAAAGCACTCCCGCACCCCAGGCTTCCTATTACGGTTTGTAACCTCATAAACCTCTTCTTTTAATCTACTACTGTCCATAACTTCCTGAATAAGCCACGGGTGAAGTTTCCTTGTCAAGTTTTTATTTTTCAAGGGCATGTATTTTTTTGTTGAACATTTTGTATTGGATCTTTAAATATTCGTTTATGCCATTCCTCTGAGTCTATGATCTATTCAATCTTAATCTGTTCTCTCCGCATACTTACGCAATTAACTGTTTTCATATTAAAAGTTTGTTTGTGGCTGGAATAAGCTGCTTCGAAATTTAACAGGCAATTTGATTGTATTATGATTACTAGTTCCCAGCAAGTCCTATTGCTGTGAGATTACTAATTAAATCTGCCTCACTGTACATTCTAGTTCTAAAATAGCTTTAATGCAGTTTGGTTCCACATTGTATTCTACAATCTGCAAACTCACCTTCTTGAACACCCTTGCCAATTTGATTGCTCCAGTCTGCAATGAACTAAAGTTTTCTCCACGATTATTTCTGATAATTTTATGTTTCACGCTCTGTCACCGGGATACATACTGCTCAGGTGCATGTAATCGACTTTCGCCAGTATTCCCTGACAAGTTTTGCTCCTAATCTCCATCTCCACCAATTTCTTAGCATCATTTCTTACTAATGTCCTTCAACATGATAAATGTGCAATCCCTAGGATCTGGGTGCTTAAAATTTATAATGTGGACAGGGTGGTGGAGAAGATGTTTAGCATGCTTGCCTTCATTGGTCAGACCTTTGAGTGTAGGAATTGGGCAAGTCATGTTTACAGGGCATTGGTGAGGCCTTTTCTGGAGTACTGTGTCCAGTTCTGGTCTCCCTGCTATGGGAAGAATATTATCAAGCTGGAGGGGGTTAAGAAAAGATTTATCAGGATGTTGCCTGGAATAGAAGCTTTGAGTTATGGGGAGAGGCTGAGTAGGCTTGACTTTTTTCACTAGAACATAGGAGGTTGAGAGGTGACTTTATAGAGGTTTCTAAAATCATGAAGGGAATAGATAAGGTGAATTAGATAAGGTGAATAGTAGGTGTCTTTCTCCTAGGGTGGGGGATTTCAAGACTAGGGGGCATATCTTTACAGTTAGAGAAGAAAGATTTAGAAAGGAGATGAGGGGCAATTTTTTCTACACAAAGTGGTTGTTGTATGGAATAAACTTCCAGAGGAAGTCATGGATGCGGGTAACGTTTAGTAGACATTTGGATAAGCACATGATTAGGAAAGGTTTGGCGGGATATGGGCTAAGCACAGGCAGGTGGGACTAGTTTATTTTGGGATTATGGTTGGCATGGACTGGTTGGACTGTAGGATCAATATGACTCTAGTATGGGTTTGATGGACCAGAGTTGAGGGTGTTTTGCTCTGTGTCTTGTCCATGCAATGCCTAACACAGCAATGTTTGATAGGATGAACATCAAAGCGTGGTAGAATGTGACTGGAGATTTCCTTTGTGTCCAACACATTCTGTACCTGACCTGAGGATAATTCTGACTCTATGATTCAGATATAAAATAAACTTTAGCCAATTTGCCAATTTATACTAAGACCCGTTAGGTTGCTGTTAGGATACAATGGTAGCATCACTATCTCTGAGCTGAAAGGTCCAGCTGTGGATGTTTTCCATACCATGTTGGAACATTTGCTTAAAAGTAACCATTGGGCCCATTAATTCTAATGAGAAGTTAATCAAAGTACAGAAGGATGCAGACAGAAATTGAAAAAGGCAGACATAATTCAATATAGAGAAAATCCATATCACAAGAAAGATTGAGAAATAGGCTGTCTCAGAGAGTCCTGTTGGATAAGTGAGTGGAGAGATTCATACATCTTGGACTGAAAGGCTGAACTCCATTGTGTTGAGTCATTGTAGAGCAATCAATGGAGAGATTAGCAAAGATCAGAGTTCACCCTTCTGGTCTGAATTTTCAACCCTTTTCTCATTTCCTTTGCAGGGGCTTGTGTGACCCTGCCTCCTGGTTGCTCAAACACTCTTGTACTTGGTTTGGTTCCCCTTTGTGAGGTAAGACACTAATATGAAGCTGACCAACTACATAAAAGTCAACCTCCCCTCTGTTAGCATTCCCACATGTAAAAAAGAAGGAAAATACACTTGAATTTGTAGGACACCATTCAGAGATATTGTAAAATTTCTTACAGTCAATGTAGTCTTTTGAAGCATTGTCACTGCTGTACTTTTGAGGTGGAGACAAGTTCAATTGAAGCATTGAAGAGGGCATTTATTAGCTTTTGGATAGTCATGGCATACATGGGGATGGAGAGCTGGACGAGATAATAGAGACAGTGTAGACATGATGTGTCAAATGGCCTCCTTCTACACTGTCATAATTCTGTGATTCTGTCATGTAGGAAACAAAGTAACCAACTCATTCATAGCAATCTTTCACAAGTGATGCTCAGTTGATGACCAAAAAATATGTTTTAGTCTTAGAGTCAAAGAGTCATAGAGATGTACAGCATGGAAACAGACCCTTTGATCCAACCCGTCCATGCTGACCAGATATCCCAACCCAATCTAGTCCCACCTGCCAGCACCCGGCCCATATCCCTCCAAACCCTTCCTATTCATATACCCATCCAAATGCCTCTTAAATGTTGCAATTGTACCAGCCTCCACCACTTCCTCTGGTAGTTCATTCAATACATGTACCACCCTCGGTGTGAAAACATTGTCCCAAAGGTCTCTTTTATATCTTTACCCTCTCACCCTAAACCTATGCCCTCTACTTC
>NC_057739.1:6522297-6560855 GCF_004010195.1 Chiloscyllium plagiosum
AATCTTCTTCCTGACCTCTCCGCCCCCACCCCACTCCGGCCTATCACCCTCACCTTGACCTCCTTCCACCTATTGCAGTGCCATCGCCCCTCCCCCAAGTCCCTCCTCCCTACCTTTTATCTTAGCCTGCTGGACACACTTTCCTCATTCCTGAAGAAGGGCTTATGCTCGAAACGTCGATTGTCCTGTTCCTTGGATGCTGCCTGACCTGCTGCGCTTTTCCGGCAACACATTTTTAGCCTAGGACGAGCTTGACTCTGTATCTAAGCCATAGTGTACCTGAGCTGGGAGTGTTTCATTGAATAGTGCAGAGGTGCCTTTACACTGGCCTGAATATTGAGTGGGTTTGATGGATCAGAATTGATGGTGTTTTGCTTTGTATCTTGTCCATGCAATACCTACTACAGCAATATCTGACAGGATGAACATTATTGGTGACGATATGTGGTAGAATGTGACTGGAGATTTCCTTTGCGCCCAGCATGTTCTGTACCTGACCTGAGGATGGTAAGCAAGGTGGTGCAAAGGAGACAGTGTTTAGAATGGTACAAAAACCATTTATTTTGCAGTGGCTTATGTGACCCTGCCTTCTGGTTGCTCGAACATTCTTGTACTTGGTTTGGTTTCCAATTGTGAGGTAAGACACTAATATGAAGCTGACCAACTACATCAAAGTCAACCTCCCCTCTGTTAGCATCCAAACATGTAAAAAAGAAGGAAAATACACTTGCATTCACATGACACGATTGAAAGATATTGTAAAATGTCTTACAGTCAATGTAGCACTTTTGAAGTTTTGTCACTGCTGTAGTTTTTAGGTGGAGATAAGTTTAATTGAAGTATTCAAGAGGGCATTGATTAGCTTTTGGATAGTCAAGCAAGATCATGCAAAGAAGACAGTGTTTAGAATGGTACAAAAAGGGTCAATTAACTCCATTTTGTTTGGAGGCAATCTACTCTGTCAACGCAACTGAATTAAATTAAAGACTTTTGAGAGTTACATACACACAAGTCAAAAATCATTTGAAATCTAATGGAGTACCAGATGACTTTTGGATCTGTAGTTTTGAAATCACAACTGGGGACCTTTTCCATGTTATATCTGTGTGTTTTATGGATTAATTGATGGAGATTGATTGCAGTGATCACTGAACAATTCCATCACCATTGCATCCTGAATGCACCATTGCATAAGAATGAAGCAAATGCATTGTGTTCCTTTTGCATCCAGTAGCATCGAGATTTCTGAGAGAGAGATCAACTCTTAGTAAACTGCTCATTTAGTGTATTGCTGGTTAGTGTGATCATTAATTGAAGATGTTGGTCCTACTTTTCTGATGACGAACTGAATGTCATTCCAGTATCCACAGGAGGTGAGCACAGGGACCCTGTGGAATCTCCACTGCAGCTCTCTTTAAGGGAATTTCACAGGAAACCGAATATTCTTCTGAGCAATGACTCTACACCTGGAGCCCTCTGAAAGTCTCCTTTTAAATCAGAAACTTCGGAGGGTTCTGATAAAAAATAAGTAAAAGAGTTTCTCAGGAAACTCTTTGGTCACCTTGCCATAGGAAGGATGTTATTAAACTGGAAAGAGTGCAGAAGAAATTTACAAGGATGTTGCCAGGACTCAAGGGACTGAGTTACAGGGAAAGATTGGACAAGCTAGGACTTTTTTCTTTAGAGAGGAGGAGACTGAGGGGGTGACCTTATGGAGGTGCATAAGATCATCAGAGGCATGGATAGGATGAATGCACTCAGTCTTTTTCCACGGGTTAAGGTATTGAGGACTACAGGGCATCAGTTTAAGGTTACGGAGGAAAGAATAAAAGGGGACCTGAGGGACAGCTTTTTTACACAGAGAGTGATATGCTTATGGAATAAGCTGCCATCGGAAGTGGTTGAGGCGGGTACATTAACAACATTTAAAAGGCATTTGAATAAATACATGGATAGGAAAGGATTAGAAAGATATGGGCGAAGTGCAGGGAAATGGGGTTAGTGTTGATGGACATTTTGGTCAGTTTGGGCTGAAGGGCCTGTCTCCCTGCTGTAGGACTCTATGACTCTATGAAAGGTTGGCCCATTAAATACACAGTCTAATTCTAATCTAATCTAATTTAAAAGGCATTTGAATAAATACATGGATAGGAAAGGATTAGAAAGATATGGGCCAAGTGCAGGGAAATGGGATTAGTGTTGATGGACATTTTGGTCAGCATGGACCAGTTTGGGCTGAAGGGCCTGTCTCCCTGCTGTAGGACTCTATGACTCTATGAAAGGTTGGCCCATTAAATACACAGTCTAATTCTTGAATAACTCTTTTACAGACCCCATGCTTACACTTTCCCATCTACATCTCTCCCAGGTCACTGATATCCCAACAATATGGAGAGACCCACATCCTGGGTACACTTTGGAACCGTCCCAACCACTGCCAGACCTGAACCACTCTATTACCCTGCACCAACAGCCCCAACATCTAACCAACCGGTCACACCACTCTGCACTGTCACTCTCATCCACTCCAGACCCTGTGCCTAACACCCATCCTCAGCACTCCTCTCCAACCACCAGATCCGATTTCTCCCATCCACCCCTGAACTGTCCACCAACTATTCTGCTTACCTGGTGCCCAACCCTCCCAACAGCCTAAGATTATGAGAGTATGGTTTGACAGCAGCTATCAAGGTGTCTATCTGGGCCTTTACATTTCAGAGTACAGCAGCTACCGGCTGTGAATAGGGATGTGGTTTGTCTGTTCCCTCTACCCCTCTACTCTCTGACTGCAATGCAAAAGCACAGTCAGGATAGAGTTACAACTCCACATTTCTGAAGGAGCAAATTGCTTGCAGATGCTGGAATCTGTTCTGAAAACAAAAAAATGCTGGAGATCACAGCAGGGCAGGCAGCATCCATGGAGAGAGAGCAAACTACTTTTTTGAGTGTAGATGACTCTTCATCAGAGCTCTGTCATCTCGACTGGAAATGTTAGCTTGCTCTCTCTCCATGGATGTTGTCTGACCCGCTGTGATCTCCAGCATTTTTTGTCTTCAGTCCACATTTCTGAAGCAGCCCTGAGTGTGATTTCCTCTCAGAAATGTCTCCCTTCTTTCATAAAGCAAAAACCTGCGGCAGATTTGGCTCATTGTTTTCTCAGGTTATTTTAGTACGTGATCTCTTCAAGATTTTTGGAAGTGTCCACGTTTTCACGTTGAACAGAATCACCTGAGATTGGATTCTGTGTGAGATTGTATACCGTGATTTTCCTATGGTCTGCGGAATTGTTTCATCTAGACTATAACCATATCATTTGAGCTCGCATTTACTTTTAAATCATTTTCTTGCAAATATTCCTTCTGAAAGGGTGTGCACTTCTCAGTTGTATTTTGATTCCAACTGTCTCAGTAGAAAGCAACATTTTTCAGACATGTGTTATGTTTTTGCCCTTTGAGCAATATGTGAATAAGTGGTTAAAAGCTGACAGCAATCCTGGGTTGTGTGCGCTACTGAAAGAAGATATACTAGTGAACTGAGTCACCCATGGGTACTAACGCTAGATTGCTGTAGAGGTTATAGTCAAGGAACCACCTTGGAAAAGTCATTTCTGCAAAACAGGTTAAATGTGATTCTCTCACTTTGAGTACAAGATGCTCACTAACTAACAGGTCAATCAGAAGGAAACAGGACCAGTAGGATTCTCTCGCTCTGGCTGCTGTCAAACAAACACTATCTCCAGGAAATCACAAAAAGGATTTCAACTGACCTGTAAAAGCCATGAATCCCAAAATTGATTGTCCAACCACCAATGTTCCATTGTCAACTCTTCCAGTAACACTCCAAAGTGCTGTTGCTTTCTGAAACAAACTGGAGTCTCTCTCACTGTCTTGGAAAGAGTATCTAAGCTAGACATTTTAAAAACCCATTCAGAAAAGTTACCAATCCCATATGCCACTATTTTAAATCCCAAGCTGTAAAAATGGTAGTAGTATAGATACCTTTCATTGCAGCAGCAAGAATGCTACTTGGCAACCATGACAGAACACTCTGCCATCCTGAACACTCAGTTGGCTGGACAATAAAACTTCCAGAATTCTGCCAATATCTTTACAAAAAACCTACCAAAGGGATGGGGACAAGTGGTAAACTCCCAGATAGGCTTAGTTCTCCTCTATATGATGCCAGTGTGCTAGCTGAATTGCTGAGCTCCATGTTTCCCTGCAATGACAAGGTGCTGGGCTTGCATGCAATGTTACGAGAGAGGTCACAATTTATTAGCATTACATCCATCAAATAGTATTCCAGGTTTCCATCGCTGGCTTAGAGTCTGATTTGCAGGATGGAAAATCCCGATGAGTCAGGTTTTCCTGTAACAGCTGGACTAGAGAACTGTTGTGCATGTTGATTTGGTCCACAGTTGGAGGATATGTTCCCACAGTAAATCATGGAATTTTCTGGCTTTTCTTATACATGTTGGACATTGTAAAGGCAAGACCTGCAAGATTACAGTCATTATCCCACACAATTTGCAATGACATGACAAAGGCACATTCCCAATTGAATGTCTGTCATATAGTTCCTTTTGTCATCCTAAAGGCAGATGCACCATTACATCTTTGATTTGATTTAATTTATTATTATCACATGCACCTAGGCACAGCGAAAGGTTTTGTTTTCCATACAGTACAGGTAGATCATACCGTACAATGGTGCATTAGAGTCATAGAACAGAGCAAGAAGTAAAAAATTACAACTGCAGAGACAGTGCAATTAGAGCAAGCCTGACATGGGCGTGGCATAGTGGTTCAGTGGTCAGTACTACTGCCTCACAGCACCAGGGACACTGGTTCGATTTCAACCTTGGGCGACTGTCTGTGTGGAGTTTGCATGTTCTTCCCGTGTCTGCATGGGTTTCCTGCGGGTGCTCCGGTTTCCTCCCACAGAGATGTGCAAGTGAGGTGAATTGGCCATGCTAAATTACCACAGTGGTCAGTGGTGTATAGGTTTGGTGCATTAGTCAGGAGAAAATGTAGAGTAGGGGAATGGGTCTGGGTGGGTTACTCTTCGGAGGGTCGGTGTGGACTTGTTGGGCCAAGTGATCTGTGTCCAAATGTAGGGATTCTATGAATGAATGAATGTATGTTAAATTTGAAATTTGAGAGGTCCATAACAGCGGGGAAGAAGCTGCTCTTGAATATGTTGGTCCAAATAGTTAAACTTTGGTATCTTCTGCCTGATGGAACAGATTGGAAGAGATTATATTTGGGGTGGGAGGGAACTTTGATGATATTAGCTGCCTTTCTGAGGCAGCCACAAGTGTAGATGGAGTCAATGGATGGAAGGTCGGCTTGGGAGACAGACTGGGCTGTGTTCACATCTCTCAGTAGTTTCTTACAGTCCTGGGCAGAGCAGTAGTAGTTGGTGAGAAAGCTGCAAATCTTGATGATATCTCAGAGAGTCATACAGCATAAAAACAGACCCTTCAGACTAACCGGTCCATGACGAACATAATCCCAAATTATGTGGGCGCTCTAAGGGAATTCAACTCCATTATTTGGCAGTGTTAATCTCACTTGGTATCCCTTGAGAGGTTTACTATGCAGTGATTATATGACTACAGGTTAGAGAGTGCAGATACATTAGTGGGTGTACAGATAAGGGCTTACAGTTATATAGATAGACAGGAGAAGCTGGCATTGTTTTCCTTTGAGGACAGGAAAGAGGAAGAGTTTTGATTGAGATGTTCAAAATCATAAATGATTTTGATTGAGTCAAGAGAGACTGCTCAGATGCTGAAAGGTTGAAAACCAGAAAGGATGGTTTTAGGAAAATGACAAAAGAAGGAGGAGGCATGTATGGAAAGGTTTTTTGCACAATGAGTGGTTAGGATTTGGAAAGCAGATTCAATAGTAGTCTTCGAACGGGCATTGGAGAAATATTTAAATGCAAAGTAATAGAGGACTTGGAGAGGGATTTGAGTTTAGTTATCCCTCAGATTAGTGGGTCTAAGAAGACTGACATGAGTTGGCTATATCTGAATGAAATTTCACTCTGAAGTGAATCTTTTAGCATTTATTACTGAAACACAAAGATCTGAGTGTAGTGGAGAAGTTGGTCTAACTCGGATATGCCCCTTTCATGCTCAGCTTCTGAATTCAGCGATAAAATCCAGCTAAATCCACATAAAATCCAGTGTTTGGTGAGGCAAACCCCTGCAGTCTTCAGGAGAGGCTGAGATTCTTTCCAGATTGGCTTTATTAATGGAATCGTGGAATGTTTTCACAATACTGCCCCCCCTCCCCTCCGTCCAGGTGTCTGAAAATTAAGTTAAGCAGGAACTTTAGTTGTGAGGTTTTGGCTTCCTCGTACAAACATTAATTATATGGCAAGCCTGTATTTAGCTGCACAACTCCACTTAAGATTAGCTGTCCAGTAATAGTACCTAAAGTTCAGGAGGCTGAATTCATCCTTGAGCTGAGGGAATGGTACATGTTTAAAATATTTTGGAACCTCTTTCCACTCAGTGAGAAACAGTTATGCAGTGGTTACAGTCACAGCATTGTTGGCACAGAATCCACGCTCTCCTCAATTAGAGGTTAGAGGGATGTTTCATTTGTTCATCATCCAGTCCCCACTATGCTTGACCTGGAAGGCCATGCTAAAGCAAGGGCTGCTCTTCTGTGAGAGGATTCCAGTTGACAGACGATGCTAAAATGACTCCATCTCCAGCAAGAACATTTTTCACTTCAACGAAAATAAGAATCAGATGCTAAAATAATGAGTACCATAGAGTAGAGAGATGAGATGTTCAAAGTTGTTAGGAATCCGATTGATGGCAACTGTCAACAACACAATGTTCACTGAATTCTCTTTAAGATGTGCCAATGTGTAAAAATGTCGAGCTTTCAAAGGAACTCAGCACAAATCCTGCTCCAAACACGGTCTTTATCCAACTGGAACATTTCTTGGCAGAGTTGGTCCATATAATAGTTTAGCCTGAGAGGAGATCATTTTCTTTGATCAGTTGACTTGACAGTTTAATTTGCATTGCTAGGTATTAGCAAATATTGCATTCTTCGACAATGACAGTTCAAAATGTTGAGATGTGGGTGGAGAACCGGTGAGCAGTTGGCAGACCTGCAAAATCAGTTGTTTGGAAGAGAATCTATACGCAGTATTCATGACATGGAGATGCCTTGCCAAGTCATAGCCTCACGCACATAAGAAGCATATAACTCAGGCTGGAACTCCAGTGCGGTACTGAGAGAAAGTTGCAGTGTCCAAGGTGGCATCTTTGGGATGAGATGGTGAATTTTATATCCCTTGATAACTAAAAATAGATTACTTGGTCATTATCATATTGCTGTTTGTGTAAGCTTACTATTGTATAGTAGCTGCCATGGTTATTACATAACAAATGCAAATGCACTTCAAGGGCATTTCATGGATTGAAAGCTCCTTGCAATATTGTGAGAGTCGCTATATAAATGTGCGCCTGTTTGCAAGTTGAACAGGTGGCTGTTACTGCTGTTAAGAACAATACAGAACAACCTCAATTATCCAAATGAGACAGACGGGGAGTATTTTGTTCAGATAACTGATTGTTCGGATAACTGATTGTTTGGTTAACCGATTTGATCATAAACAAAGGAAGCCAAACATAAAAAGTAAAAAAGCATGTTTACAGAATTTTTATTTCATTCAATTGATAAAAATGCATACAAACACTGGATATTGCTGAAAAATTCACAATATTTTACAAATAAAATGACTTTTTGTGCAAATAAAATTCATTGAGGTGGAGGCCAAATCCTCAAATATCCCTTAAGTACTCTACTATTTTAGGAGGAGATTTGAGGAACTAACGCAGTGCTCTACCAGAGAGTTTGGTTAAATCTATCATTTTGATGAGTCTGCTATTTAAACAAACTAATCTTTGCATTCTGCAAATTGCAGATTTTTAAATGTTTTGTTCAGAAGTATCTCAGTATTTTAGCAACAGGAAATAACACTAGAGCAAAATTCCAGGCTGCCAGGAGCATATTGTACGAGTCCAGTTAAAACTGAGAAGGATTAAACTCTCACCATCACGTAAATATGGCAATCCCAGCATTAAACAAGGTCGCAAACAGCTTCTAAAATCACAACAGCATTTGTCAGTTTCCGCTGAACTCAGTATCACAATAGAAAGACAGAAGGACTGCCTGCTCATGCGATTACTTTCTCTGCCATTTTTTTCCTGAATGGCCTGGTAAAGTGACGGGAATAATGCACTTACTTTTGCAAAAGGCTGTGTAACTAACCCTTACGTAAAAAATATCCAGTTGCTGTTGCTTGAGGTGCTCGTGTTCCCCAGCGTTTTCACATGTTCTTCAATGCAGATAATCCAAATTCACTTTTAATCATTGTAAACAAAGACGCAATCATCACACAAGTGTCGGTAACACCTTTTTGATGTAACATTTATACGGAACCTTGAGATCTTGTTCGAATAATCTGAAATTCAGATAATTGATGTTTGGATAACTGAGGTTGCTCTGCAAACAAATCTGGTTGAATTGGTTTCCAGTAAAATAGCTGATCAAAGATGTTACTGTCTGTGGCAAGTTCAAATCACAACTACTAAATAGAAAGGAACACGGGGTCTGCACTTCCAGAGCAGTAGAAACTGAATTCAGAAACAAAAGAAGCAGTTAAGAATAAAGCGAGAACTGAAACTTGAGATAAATAACAGGTACAGAACAGGTAAAAGACAAAATGTGCCAGAGACAAGAATTTAAGAAGTGCAAAAAGAGAGTTTAAGGAAAGATTAGAAAGTATTTGAGACAAGAAATCAAAAATCTTATAACAACATATAAAAATATTTTTTAAAAACCTGAGGGAATGATTAAAAGTGCTAAATAGGAACAAAATAAGAAATCTTAGTGAGACCGAGGGCACGACTGAGGCAATGAAGAATTGGGTGCTTTGCCTGTCTCTCTGTTATGAAAAGGATTAAATTATTGTTGCAATGAAGTTGGAGTAGCGATACCATGAGTTTGGGTTCAGGACGGATGAGTTGAAGAGGAGGCAAAGTCAAATGCTGAACCACAAGCTTTATTTTCCCACTATGAACGTTGATAATATTTATATCCATTCTTAAGTGAGTTATCTAGATTACTTGTATTTTTTTTCCTTATATTACCCACTCCTCCACAAGTCTTTGAGTTGACAGTTGATAGGTGGCAAGCAAAGTCTATGGCAAGACATAGAGGCCATGTTGGTGAGCTTTTACTCTGCTGCTTTTTATTAGATCAGAGATTCATTCAATCTGGTGGCCTGACCATGCAACCTGAATGGCTGGTAGTTGTTAAAGGATCTTACATGGATGTAACCCCAAGAATGTATGAGTGAAGTTGAGTCATTTCTTCTTCTCTGCCAATAGCGTCTGTATGAAGTGATAGTATAAATTCTCCAAAAAAAGGGTGTCATAGTTTTCCAAAGGAAGTTGTTCCTAATATGAGGAAACTTTTGCAGTTGCAGTATTGACCTGTTCTTCAGAGTTTCATCTAAAGCATGAACATATATGTTAGCTTTTGGGTGATTAGTTTCAATGCTTGATGTATTCTTTAGACTTTAGGACATTGTCAAGAAGTGACCACTTTTCCTTCAATGAATACATCGTTGGTGTAAGGTTGACAGTTTGTCTTTTCTGATGTGGGCTTTAGGAACCACACACGCGACAAGGAAATGTAACATTAGATTGTTTAGGATTTCACATTGATGGTTTCTCACCCAGCATATTTTTCAGGTGTGAGGTCTTTTTTCTGGTCAAATGCTTTAGTGGTCAACACTGTGGAATATTTTACAGTAAACAGAACTTCTGCTGTATAATGCTTCTTGAACATTAGTTTCTAGATTCCTATTTAGACTGCTCAATCTCAAGTTAGCTCCTCTTTTGATTGAAGAAGTTCAGTGTTTGATGTAGCTAAGAAACCAACAATGATTATGTTGTATATTATCTTGTTGTCAGTTTCCATCATTTCAAATAGTTCATACAGGTTTTAATGAAGCTGTCTACAGCTTCACCAGGAGTTGGTATCTGCCACCGAGGCATAGTCTCACTTTCGTTTTTAATCTTGAAATAAAATATTGACGAATAATTCTTGTGAAGTTGTCAAGTAAAATATATTTCCCATTTAACTGTTGTCTATGTCATACATATTCTGGTGACAGACTTTGTGGAGTTTGCACATTCTCCCTGTGTCTGCATGCGTTTCAGTTGGGTACTCTGGTTTCCTCCCATAGTCTAATGTGTAGACAAGGTAGATTAGTCATGAAAATGCAGGGTCATGGGGATAGGGTGGGGGTCTGGTTGGGATGCTATTTGGAGGGTCAGTGCAAGCTTAATGGGCCAAATGGCCTCTTTCTGCACTGTAGGGATCCAATAATTCCATTACATGTTTGATTTGGTGCTGAAGCTGTTTGAAATCTTAGGAGTTGTGATTTTGAAATTTGTCACTTTGCTATCAAATGGATTTATTTCTTTGGCTGATTGTCAATAATCACTTGAGATTGTTGATTATTTTCTTAAGTTGGATGATAATTTTTAGGATTTTGATCTCCCTGCATTACATTGTTTTCTTGCTTTTTGATTATTATTTAAACTTGTTGAATATTTACTTTTGTAATGGTTGTTACGGCACCAAAATTGAAAGCTGCTAAAAATGCTCCTGTGGTTTTAAAAGCTGTTTTCAATGCACAGCTTAGTTTCCTACACATTCCCTTTTCCAAGATGGCTGAAGGATGTCTAAAAGATCTATGGATTGAAACTATCTCAAAATAGCTTTAATTCAATAAAATTCAATTTTCATAGAATCATAGAATCATGCAGTATAAAAGAGGCCCTTTGGCCCATCAAATTTGTACCTCCAAGGCTACACTACTCTCACATTTCGACATTAGGCCCATGGCCTTTTCTTTCAACTGTGTCAAAGATGGCTGCTGTGACATCATTTGAGTCAGTTTATTTCTGCATCTGAGGCATTACTGAATTTGACGCTGTGTCCTAAGATTCTTTGTCTCTCATGTCACGTTCTAACAACAAAATCTCAGTCATTAAATCAAACTTGTATTTCCCAGCCAAGCTATCAAAATAATAGAGATTTAACGAATTCCACTATTATGGCTCAAATTTCTAGAAACAGTTCCTGTTCCCAATATTTTTAGTCAATTTATTTTAAGCTAGTTTCTGAGGAATTTTCTTAAGTTGCTTTTGTGTTGATATTGTTATTAAGTAAATAGTCTAAAGCTGCTCCATGACTGCCAGAACTCAATATTGCTTCCCAACCTTGTTTTTGGGTTTTATTTCTCGAAGGGATTGAATCTGATTTGGATATCTGGCTGTCAGTGTCTTTCCATAATGTTCTATCATTCCCTTGGCTGTTAATGTGCTTTTATTGCTCTCACTGTTTTGTCTGATTTGCCCTTAAAGGTTTGTTTCCCCTTTTACTAGCTGTAAAAAGGCTTTTACTGACTTAGTGTTGAGAGTGTGGTGCTAGAAAAGCACAGATTTAGTTGTTTTTGATTGTTTCTGTGCAGGAGCTTTCTGATCAGAGACTTCTCCTTCACAGCATTATCTCTGGGGCTTTTGTGGCCAGTAGCTGTCTGTAAAACTGTACTAGGGATTAAAATAAACTGCAGATGCTGGAATCCAAAGCAGACAAACAGGAGACTGGAAGAACACAGCAAGCTAGACAGCATCACGAGATAGAGAAGTCTATTTTTTGGGTGTAACCCTTCTTCAGGGCTGGCTTCGGGGGTTAGGCAGAGCTGCAGATAAAGGGGAGGGCTGGGATGGAGAGAGCAGCGGAATGGTGAGGTAGTGATTCACCAGCACAGTTGATCAGTTGACAGGAGGAATGAATCCGGTTGGTGGCTGGAATGAAGGGAGGGGGAGGGGCTGGAAAGGGAGCCGGGGGATGAATATTGAAAAGGTTATTTGCAATTGGAGAACTCAATGTTAAGTCCTCCAGGCTGTACGCTGCCCAGGCGGAAGATGAGGTGTTGTTCCTCCACTTTGCAGTGGCAATGGAGGTGGCCAGGGATAAACATGTGGGAAAGGGAATTGAAATAGGCAATGACTGGGAGGTCTTTTTTTCTTTATTCTGTAATGGGATGAAGATGTCGCTGACTAGGCAGCATTTATTGCTCATCCCTAATTGCCCAGAGGGCAGTTGACAGTCAACCACATTGCTATGGATCTGGAGTCACATGTAGGCCAGACTTCCTTCCCTAAAGGATGTTAGTTAACAATTGCTGACCATTGGCAATTGATTTATAGTAGTCATTAGATTCTTAATTCTAGATATTTATTGAATTCAAACTCCACCATCTGCCATGGCAGGATTCGAACCCGGGTCCCCAGAATATTACCTGAGTCTCTAGATTAAGAGTCCAGTGATAATACCACTAGGCCATTGCCTCCCCTGGTTGGCTATTTTGAACCCAGCGACAATACTTGGTGAAACTGGCACCTAGCCTATGTTTGGTCTCCCCTGAATAGAGAAGACCATATTGGGTGCACCTGATACAGTAAGCTAGGTTGGACGAGATGCAGGTGAACCTCTGTCTCACCTGGAAGTACTGTTTGGGGCCTGGATGGAAGCGAGGGGACAGAGTACCGGTGAGTGTTGCATCTTTAGCGGTTACAGGGGAAGGTACCGGGGTGTGGTATGTGAGGGGTTGGAGGGTTGGGGAGGGGTGTGGTTGGAGGGGTAGGTGGGAAGTGTGGCATGAACCAGGGATTATCAAAGGGATCGGTCCTTGCGGAAGGCAGAGAGGGGTGGGGAGGGGAAGATATTCTGTGTGGTTTGGTCTAATTTAATTTGGGGAAGCATTTGAGGATGATAGATTGGATGCAGAGGCTGTTGGGGTGGAAAGTGAGGACGAGGGGTCCCGATCTTTATGAAATTTGGAGGGGGTGCCGTTTAGAGCAGTGGAGCAGGAAATGGAGGAGGTGCCGTGGACGGCTGTCTCAATGACAGAGCGAAGAAAAAATGTACCGGCAATTTTTGAAAAATTGAGTTTTTTTGAGTTCATCTTCCATGCAAATGATTTAAATTCTGTTTCTTCACTACTGCCACGTCTTTCTAAGCAGTGAATGCCATCTCAGGATTTTCACCACATCCAGGAGACTGAATTCAAAACAGATTGGTTAAAGTGAAGGTAAGATCAAAGACTATCTTCGCATTTAGGCTTCTCTATTGTGCTTTATTACATTTTCAGACTAAATACATGATAATTAGAGATATACCAGGCTCTAACCTTACTTTACATGATTTCACTATTTCATAACTTTATTGAATTCTAGTCAGTGTAGGCCACATGCTTCTCTGAATATTTTTGCTGTTACTATCTCGCACTAATTCCACCCACACTGTGTTATTTATGCTCTGTGAAGAGCAACTCTGTGACATCAGTACAAGGTTGCTCCAGGGTCCTCAAGACCTTACACAACAAAAGTAGCTGCATCAGAAGAAAACGTAAAATCTTAGGGAGACAGTGTGGCCATGACTGAGCTACTGACTGAGCAAGTACTTTTCCGTTCCCTTCTTGAAAAAAAGAGGATGAACTTAATGTCGTAGTGGAGATAGGATACCGCAATAGAGGCTAAGGCAAATAAAAAACAGATCAGCATTACTCAAAGGTTTGGAGTCTGGTGTCGTATAGGGGCTAATAGATAAAGATAACAGATTTCCTTCCCCTTCCTTTTTGCAATTAATGATCTTCTCAGTAAATCATGTATGGAATGAGCTGCCAGGTGAAGTGGTGGAGGCTGGTACAATTGCAACATTTAAAAGGCATCTGGATGGGTATATGAATAGGAAGGGTTTAGAGGGATGTGGGCCGGGTGCTGGCAGGTGGAACTAGATTGGGATGGGATATCCAGTCAGCATGGACGAGTTGGACTGAAAGGTCTGTTTCTGTGCTGTACATCTCTATGACTCTAAATAGTAATCATGGAATCATCTTTCAATTCCAGATCTATTAATTGAATATTGCTGGAAAAATAGAACACATTTTTGTCTTGCACTCACCAGGACAAGGTCCATTACGATTGTCAGTTGGGTTTGCAGTCTGGTGCACTTGTGCATGCTGGAACCTACAAGGACCCTGTTCGTTGCAGACAGAGGGACCCGTGCACCCACTGCATCTCATTCCTTGGAAGTCTGTCATCATTATCCTGTCTGTACGATATGTGACTCCAGACCCTCAGCAATGCGGTTGACTCTTAACTGCCCTCTGAAATGGCCGAGAGTGTGAATCAGTTGAAAGGCACCTCAGGATGAGCAATGATTGCTGGCCCAGCCAGTGACACTTGCATCCTATGAATGAAATAATTTTAAAAATTAGTGACAGATAGTCCCTGTGCTATTTCTCATAGCAGTGCCTTGGCCATCAGAGTCAACCTGTCTTGTTTAAAATTTAAACACAGCTCGGCAGTTAACTGTCAATCACTATCTACCTGGTCAATTCTCCATGGCAATTCATCTACCAATGAGAATCCAATTGCCAACCAATCAGCACTCTCCTCCCACATCAAATAAATGTTTTCCCTTTACATCGTTTTTCTTACTAATTGTCCTGCTGAGGCTTCATCAAAACATAACTTTTTCAGCAACACTCAAGTTCTGTATGAACAAATGACTACTCATTAAATGGTTGAATTTAGCTGCTATCAGTTGCCATCATGGGATTTGATCTGACATCACCACAGCTTTAGCCTGACTATCTGGATTACAAAACCAGAGATGTAACCGTTACCCTGTTACTCTCACTAGAAGAGAATTTCCACAGAAGCAGTTTAATAATTGAAAGACAATAGAGATATTGCCCTGGGAGTCCTCATCAATGAGTCCTGACCTCAACAGGTCAAACCAGTTTCGAATGAAAAACAGTAATTAATCACCCCTTCACTTGGAGGAAGTACTGAAGAAAGCAAGGCCATGAATATACTGTGGGCTTGGGACTTCAATGTCCATTACCAACAACTCAGCAGCTTTACTACTGGTCGAGCTATAAGATGGACTGAGAATGTGACGTGTGGTGAGAGAACTAGAACAAGGACTCAATCTTGGGGTGGCACGGCAGCTCAGTGGGCAGCACTGCTGCCTCACAGTCCCAGGGACCCAGGTTCAATCCCAGCCTTAGGTGACTGTCTGTGCCGAGTTTGCACATTCTCCCCATGTCTGTGTGGGTTTCCTCCCACAGTCCAAAAATGTGAAGGCCAGGTGAACTGGCTGTGCTAAATTGCCCATAGTGTTCAGGGATGTGTGCATTAGTCAGAGGTAAATGTAGGGTAGGAGAATGGGTCTAGGTGGGTTACCCTTTGGAGGGTTAGTGTGGATTTGGTTTGCTGAAGGACCTGTTTCCACACTGTAGGGAATCTAAACTATTTCTCAGTCCTCAATATTGTGCTGACCTTTTATCCTACTCTAAGATCAGAGTAACCTACAGACCCTTCATTTTACTATCATCAATGTGCCTATCCAAGAGTTACTTAAATGTCCCTAATATCTCTGACTCTACTACCACTGCTGTGCATTCCACACACACACCACTCTCTGTGTAAAGAGCCTACCTCTGACATCTCCACTAAACATATCTTAAAATTATGTCCCCTTATGATAGACATTTCCGTCCTGAGACAAAGTCTCTGGCTATTCACTCTATCTATGCCTCTCATCATCTTGTACGTCTCTGTCTAGTCACCTCTCATTCTTTGTTTCAATGAGAAAAGCCCTAGCTCCCTCAACCTTTCTTCACAAGGCATGCCCTGCAGTCCAGGCAGCATTCTGTTAAATCTCCTCTACGCCCTCTCGAAAGCTTCCACATCCTTCCTATAATGAGGCAACCAGAACTGAACACAATATTCCAACTGTGGTCTACCCAGGGCTCTGTAGAGCTGCAGCATAACCTTGCTGCACTTAAACTCAATCCCCCTGCTAACACACTATATGCCTTCTTAACAACCCCATCAACTTGGGTGGCAACTTTGAGGGATCTATGGGCATATACCTCAAGATCCCTCTGTTCTTCCACACTGCCAACAATGCTGCTTTTAACGCTGTATTCTGCATTCAAATTCAACCTTCAAAAATGAATCACTTCACACTTTTCCAAGTTGAACTCCATCTGCCACTTCTCCACCCAGCTCTGCATCCTACAACAGCTCTCCACACTATTCACAACTCCACCAACCTTTGTGTCATCAGCAAACTTACTAACCCACCCTTCCACTTCCTCATCCAAGTCATATATAAAAATCACAAAGAGCAGAGGTTCCAGAACAGATCCCCATGGAACACCACTGGTTACCAAGCACCAGGCTGAATACTTTCCATCTACTACCACTCTCTGTATTCTATGGGTCAGCCAATTGGGCTTATGCCCAAAACGTCGATTCTCCTGTTCCCTGGATGCTGCCTGACCTGCTGCGCTTTTCCAGCAACACATTTCCAGCTCTGATCTCCAGCATCTGCAGACCTCACTTTCTCCTCTGTATCCAGACAGCCAAATGTCCCTAAATCCCATGCCTCCTTACTTTCTGAATGAGCCACCCAAGGGGAACCTTATCAAATGCCTTGCTAAAATCTACGTACACCGCATCCACTGCTCTACCTTCATCAATGGGATTTGTCACATCCTCAACACATTCAATAAGGCTTGTGAGGTATGACCTGTCCCTCTCAAAGCCATGCTGACTGTCTCTAATCAAACTATGGTTTTCCAAGTAATCAAAAATCCTGTCTCACAGAATCTTCTCCAATACTTTTCCCACCACAAATGTAAGACTGACTGGTCTGTGATTCCCAGGATTATCCCTATTCCCTTTCTTGAACAAAGGAATAATATTTGACACGCTCCAATCATCTGGCACTACTCCAGTGGACAGTGAGGATGCAAAGATCATTGCAAAAGGTGCACCAATCTCTTCCCTCGCTTCCTGCAGTAACTTAGAGTATATGCCTCTGGCCCAGGGGATTTATCTAACCTTATGTTTTTCAAAATTTCCAGTACATCCTCCTTCCTAATATCAACCTGTTCAAGCACAGCAGCCTGTTTCACATTGTTTCACACTCACAAACAACAAGGTCCCTCTCACTAGTGAATACTGAAGCAAAGTATTCATTAAGGACCTTCCCTACCTCCTCCCAATCCAGGCACAAGTTCCCTCCACTATCCCTGATCAGTCCTACCCTCACTCTGGCCATCCTCTTGTTCCTCATATGTGCAGAATGCCTTAGGGTTTTCCTTAATCCTACCCACTAATGCTTTTTCATGCCCTCTTCTAGCTCTCCTAAGTCCATTCTTCAGTTCTTTCCTGGCTACCTTCTGACCCTCTGGAGCCCTGTCTGATCCTTGCTTCCTTAGCCTTAAGTAAGCTTCCTTCTTCTTTGTGATTAGATGTTCCACATCCCTTGTCACCCAAGGTTCTTTCAACCTACAAGCACTTGCCTCAGTAACCAATCCAGCACTATGAGCAAGTGCTCCATAAACAACCTCCACATATCTGTGATGCATTTCCCTGAGAACATCTGTTCCCAATCTAAGCACCCCAATTGCATAATAGCATTGTAATTCTCCATCCCCCAATTAAACATTTGCCCAAACTGTCTGCTCCTATCCCTCTCCATGATTATAATAAAGGTCAGGGCATTGTGATCACTATCACCGAAATGCTCTCCCACCGAGAGATCTGCCAACTGGCATGGTTCGTTGCAAGTACCAAATCCAATATGGCCTCCCCTCTAGTCGGCCTATCTACATATTGAGTCAGGAATCCTTCCTGACACACCGGACAAAATCTGCTCCATCCAAACTATTCGCACTGAGGAGGTTCCAATCAATATTAGGGAAGTTAAAGTCACCCATGACAACAACCCTGTTACTTCTACACCTTTCCAAAATCTGCCTCCCAATCTGCTCCTCTGTGTCTCTGTTGCTATTTGGTGGTGGTGGGGGGGGGGTCTACAGAAAACTCCCAATAAAGTGACGACTCCTTTCCTGTTTCTGTTTCTGACTTCGACCCATACTGGCTCTGTAGACAAAGCCTCCTCAATGACCTGCCTTTCTGCAGCTGTGATACTACCCCTGATTAACAATGCCACTCTCCCACCTCTTTTACCTCGCCCCCTTCCCCCACCCTCCTTTATTCCTTTTGAATCATTTAAATCCCCAAATATCCAACTACCATCCCTACTCCTGTGAAATCCAACTCTCTGTAATGGACAAACATCATAGTTCCAAATACTGATCCATGCTCCAAGTTCATCACTCTTATTCCTTATTAATTTTGTTCATTAAAATAGACACAGTTCAACCCATTACATTGACTGCAACTTTGCCCTATCAACAGTCTATCCCTTCTCACAGACTCTCTGTACTCTGTGTCTGCCTGTTCACTAGCTGCCCCATCCTCTGATCTGCCACTCCAGTCCCCATCCCCACAGCCAAACTAGTTTAAACCCTCCCGAAGAACTCTAGCAAACCGCCTGCCCAGGATATCGGTGCCCCTCCAGTTCGGGTGCGACCCATTCTCTTTGTACAGATGTCACCTTCCCCAGAAGGCATCCCAATGATCCTCCTTCCTACACCAGCTCTGCAGCCATGTGTTCGGCTGGACTCGCTCTTTGTTCCCAGCCTCACTCGCCCTTGGTACCGGTAGCAATCATGAGATTGCGTGTCCTGCCTTTTAGCTTCAACCTAACTCCCTATATTCATTTTCAGGTGCTCATCCCTTTTCCTAGCTCTGTAATTGATATCGATGTGTACCACAACTTCTGGCTGCTCTCTCTCCCCCTTAAGAATCCTGTAGACTCGATCTGAAACATCCCTGACCCTTGCACCTGGAAGGTAACATACCATCCGGGAGTCTCATTCACGAGCACAGAATTTCTTGTCTGTTCCTCTCACCATTGAACCTCCTATCACTATCACTCTCCTATTCTCCCCCTTTCCCTTCTGAGTCATAGAGCCAGGCTCAGTGCCAGAGATCTGGCCACTGTGACTTTCTCCTGGTAGGTCGTCCCCCTAACAGTATCCAAAGAGGTATACTTATTATTGATGGGAATGACCACATGGGATCCCTGCACTGTCTGCCTGTTCTCTTTCCCTCTCCTGATGGTCACACAACTACCTTTAACCAAGAGTCATGGCCTCCCTATAACTCCTCTCTGTCACCCCCTCAGCCTCCTGCATGATCTGAAGTTCACCCAGCTACAGCTTCAGTTCCCTAACACTTTCTGTGAGGGGCTGGAGTTGGATGCACTTCCCACAGATGAAGTCAGCAGGGACACTCATGGTGACTCTTAACCTCCCACATCCTGCAAGAGGAACATGCCCTAACATCCATCCCCTCTACTCTAAATTGCCAAAAGAGATTAAATAAATTTTAAAAAGACTACCTCACCAACCCTCCACACGTTTTTGGTGAGGGGAGGAGGATGGGTGCGAGATACTACACGTATAGTGTCTCAGGTTCAGCCACAGCCCGAGTATATCAGCTCATGTACCCAGCAGTCCCTGTGTCTGCGTCCATTCCTGCTGAGCTTTCGCTTCACCTATTCACCAGGTACGTCTTTAAGGGGAAAATGTATCTTCCCAGCAGCCTCCTCGTCCGCGTGCTCACCACTCCCGCTGCTGCAATATACTTGAAATACGATGCCAAGCATGTGTAGCTATGACACACAGCAGAAACATCAAGGTATAGATGGAGCTCTTGCAACTAAATTGGATCAACACTCTACAGTTCTGTCAAATCTTGTTGTTATGCAGATGTAAAATTATTCAACTCATGGAAGGTAGGGTCTTAATGAACATATTTAACATATCTGAGTCAAAAAGATACTTTTGTTTACGACAGCATCAATTCTATCCCTGCTATTAACTCAATATATACCCTCAAAGGCACCTGACCATTACTTCGATTGGGAGAAAGTGCTGATGTTGAAGATCAGAGTTGAGAGTGTGGTGCTGGAAAAGCACAGCAGGTCAGGCAGCATCCGAGGAGCAGGAGAGTTGACATTTCTAGCATAAGCCCTTCCTGATTAACGCCCAAAATGTTGACTTTCCTGCTCCTCAGATGCTGCCTGACTGGCTGTGCTTTTCCAGCACCACACTCTCAACTCTGATCTTCAACATCAGCACTTTTCGGCCCATTATCTCCATTAGTCCCAAAAATGACCTCTAATATTATTCCCCATTTAAAGCATTGCTACTTCCAACGTTACCTCTTTTTCACGAAACCAAACCCTCCTCCTTCCTTAACTCCATGAATAACATGACCTTGCAATATTACACTCGCGATCTCATTCTGACATTACCCGATGTTATCTCTCAGCCTTCAGGACTACAAGCTGCATTAACCTCAAGATTAATTATCTGCTTTAAGATTAAAAGGTAAAAGTAAAGTTGCCATTGTCCTACTGTACTCTCAGGCTGCTCTCTCATTGGAGACAGAAAACTGGTGGTGATTTGACCGAAGGGTCACCACACCTCAGGCAAGTGGTGTGTTTGAGAAGGTGAGATCTTTGAGGTGATTGAACCCACACTATTGGTATCACTCTGCATCTCAAACGTGTCATCCAGCTAACCAACCCTTAAGGTTACCTCCAACACTACCCTCAAAGTTAACTAATATTTTCAATATTATCCCCAATGTTACCCTTGCCATTAGCCTTGATCCCCTCAATTTTTACACCCCAACATTATATGAACACACCTATTCCCCATATCACTGTTACCCCAGAATTAAGTAAGAAGGATTTAATTTGAATCCTGAACTTTTTTTTATATTAAAGTGCCGGTGGCTCCACAGATTGTGGCTTAAATTCTGCATTGTATGTATCATACATTCTTCAAGATCCTCAGAAATATTTGTGCATTTCTGCTGGAAAAATTTCAATTCATTCTCTTTCCTCCCCACTGACCTCTTCCCAGAATATGGTTTCACAATTATTGCTCTTGCTGTCAGTATCTATTCAACATTTGTTTTCCTTTAGATTCTGACTCATGTTGGTTTCTGCAGAGTTCTTTTAAATCTTTTATTCAAAGAGTATTGCTAATTTCCTTCCGATTTAGTCGTTGATGGATTCATAATGGGAAATTCTAAATCTTTGATGCCACTCAGACCAACCAACAGTCACTTTACTGACATGTGAAGCTGTTATCAGTCTGCTGAGGGATGCTTGGGAGACGTCAGCTCAGAGATTGGAATGCACCCTCCTAACAACTCGTTGGGATAAACACAGACAGCCAGGCAACGCTCACTGGTCAATTGTAATGGGCATTTGGAGCTATACCATAGACAAGCTGGTGCCACTGTCAATTCTAAATTTATATCTAGTTGCTCAGAAGCCCTGGCAATGGTTCCCTGTTGACACCTTTACTCTTTCACTACAAGGAGCCAACACTATGGTTGATGCCTCACCCACCAGCTGTTACAGAAATTCCTTTTCTTTCCAAAACCGACAATCAAGAACATGGTTTGATAAAAGTATGCAGTAGAAATCTGTGAAAATCAACAGGAGCGATTGAAGTCAGAATTAGCGTCATTTACAGCACAGAATTTGATTTGATTCAATTTATGATCACCACATGTACCTAAGTACAGTGAAAAGCTTTATTTAGCATGCAGTAGAGACAGATCATACCATTACAAAGATGATAGGGTGATAGAACAGAGCGAGGAATACAACGTTACAGCTGCAAAGAAGGTGCACAAAAAGCAAAATCAACATTACATTTGAAATTTGAGAGGTCCTCTCAGAAGTCTAACAAGAGCGGGGAAGAAGCTGTTCTTGAACCTGTTGGTACATGTGTTTAAACTTTTGCATCATCTGCCTGATGGAGGAGATTATAACCGTGCTGGCAGAGGGTCTTTGTTTATTTGCAATTTTTCTGCAGCAATGAGAAATGTAGATTGAGTCAATGGATGGAAAGTTGGCTTGCGTGATGATCTGAGCTGTGTACACAACTCTCTGTAGCTTCTTAAAGTCCTCGGCAGACCATTTGCCATTCCAAGCTGTGATGCATCCAGATAGAATGCTTTCTATGGGTCATCTGCAAAGGTTTCTGAGGGTTCTTATAGACATGCCAATTTTCCTTAGTCTCCTGAGGAAGAAAAGACATTGTTGTGCCTTCTTCACCATCACATCAACATGGGATGGTCAAGAAGGAGGCCATTCAGCTCCTCAAATCCCAGCTTGTTTCCTGAGGAGAAATCCAGTCAGCCTCATTTCCCCACTCCATCCCCAAATCCTTTCTGGCTCACTCCATTGAAATATCCGTCCAGTTTCCTATGGAAATCATTGATTGCCTCCTCCTCCACCAGCCTCATACACAGTGAAATCCTGACATTCTCACTTGCTATGTAAGACAGTTCTTCACCACATTACCCCTATTTCCTTCACCCAGAATTCGGTATCCTTTAATCCTTGTACTATCAACTAATTGCTTTTTTTTTGCCTCTCATAACCAAAACTTCTGCTGTTTGGGATGTCAGGAAAATTGTACAAACTCACTGAAGTACCAGTTTGTAAATCCCTGTGCTCTTAAGTGTTCATTTGATTACATTTTAATTACATTTCTTTCATTACTGCACCACAGAGCTGGATTAATGCTGAGTAAGTCATGTTGAGTCAATGAAATGGCCTTTGATGACCACAGGACATTCCAAAGTCTTTTATATCAAAATTTAAATACTTCTGCAACTTCAGAAACTGGGCAATCAACTTGATTTATTATTGTCACATGTATCTAGTGAAAAGCTTTATTCTGCATGCAGTTCAGATAGACCATACTGTTGCAAAGATGGTCCGGTGATAGAAGGAGTGAGGAATACAAAATTACCGCTGCAAAACAGGTGCACAAAAAACCAAGGTCAGCATTAGATTTGAAACTTCAGAGGTCCATTCAGAACAGAGTGCAAGTAGCCACAAACAAATATTTGCTACTGATCTAAAATCAGCAAAGCCAGTGTAAAAAAATCGAGGAATTTCAAGGTCAAATTACATCCAGTACAAATTAAACAAAGATCTGGAATTAATGAGTTGAAGACGTGAGTTTAAACACCACCATGGATGAGTTATTAATATGGAATAAATAAAAATGTTATCATCAGCAATGGTCACCAATGCTGCATTGACATAAATATCCATCTAATTCACTAATTAGCCTTTCGGGGAAAAATGTGGTGATCCTATTCAAGTTGGTCCGTTTGTAAGACTCTAGATCCACAGGAATGTGGTTGACTTTCAAATATCCTAGGAAGCCACTTCATTGAGTATAATTAGGGATAGGAAACAAGTGCTGGCTTTGGCAGCTACACTGTCATTCCCTGAATGAATGAAATGTTATATGCTTTGCTCAGAGATATAAGTAGGTAAATGCATAAAACTCCAAGTGACTTGGGAAATCGAGTAACTACAACTGGGGAGACTGAGTGGTATTATTATTGGACTAGTAATCCAAAGCCCCAGGTTAATATTCTGAGGAAATCAACGAAAGAAATTGCTGGAGTTCTTCAGCAGGTCTGGCAGTATGTGTGGAGAGAAAACAGTGTTAATGTTCCCATCTGAAGAGCCCCCGGACTCGAAACAGAAACTCTGCTCGCCTGTCACAGATGTTGCCAGACCTGCTGAGTTTCTCCAACAATTTAGGTTTTTGCTTCAGATCTTCAGAGTGAGCAGTTGGTTGTTTTATTTTAATAGAGTCAGAGAGTCATAGAGATGTACAGCACGGAAACAGACCCTTCAGTCCAACCCATCCATGCCGAGCAGATATCCCAACCCAACATAGACCCACCTGCCAGCCCCTGGCCCATATCCCTCCAAACCCTTCCTATTCATATACCCATCCAGATGCCTCTTAAATGTTACAATTGTACCAGCCTCCACCACTTCCTCTGGCAGCTCATTCCATACACGTACCACCCTCTGCATGAAAAGGTTGCCCCTCTCACCCTAAACCTATGCCCTCCAATTTTGGACTCCCCCACCCCCGAGAAAAGACCTTGTCTATTTATCCTATCCATGCCCCTCATGATTTTATAAACCTCTATAAGGTCACCCCTCAGCCTCCGACGCTCCAGGGAAAATAGCATCAGCCTGTTCAGCCTCTCCCTATAGCTCAAATCCTCCAACCCTGGCAACATCCTTGTAAATCTTTTCTGAACCCTTTCAAATTTCACAAAATCCTTCTGATAGGAGACCAGAATTGCACCAATATTCCAAACTGGCCTAAGCAATGTCCTGTACAGCCACAACATGACCTCCCAACTCCTGTAGTCAATACTCTGACCAATAAAGAAAAGCATACCAAACGCGTTCTTCACTATCCTATCCTCTACTTTCAAGGAGCTATGAACCTGCACTCCAAGGTCTCTTTGTTCAGCAAACTCCCCAGGACCTTACCATTCGGGCGGCACGGTGACTCAGTGGTTAACACTGATTCCTCACAGCACCAGGCTCCCAGGTTTAATTCCAGCCTCCGGCGATTGTCTGTGTGGAGTTTGCACATTCTTCCCGTGTCTGTATGTGTTTGCTCTGGTTTCCTCACACAGTGACCTGATGTGCAGGTCAGGTGGATTGGCCATGCTAAATTGCCTGTAGTGTTAGGCGCATTAGTCAGAGGGAAATGGGTCTGGGTGTGTTACTCTTCGGAGGGTCAGTGTAGACTTGTTGGGCCGAAGGGCCTGTTTCCACACTGTGGGGAATCTAATCGTTAACTGTACAAGTCCTGCTAAGGTTTGCTTTCCCAAAATGCAGCACCTCGCATTTATCTAAATTAAACACCATCTGCCACTCCTCAGCCCATTGGTCCATCTGATCAAGATCCCGTTGTAATCTGAGGTAACCTCCTTCACTCTCCACTACGCCTATAATTTTGTTGTCATCTGCAAACTTACTAACTATACCTCTTATGCTCACACCCAAATCATTTGTATAAATGACAAAAAGTAGTGGACACAGCACCAATCCTTGGGGCATTCCACTGGTCACAGGCCTCCAATCTGAAAAACAACCCTCCACCACTACCCTCTGTTTTCTACCTTTGAGCCAGTTCTGTATCCAAGTGGTTAGTTCTCCCTGTATTCCATGAGATCTAATCTTGCTAACCAGTCTCCCATGAGGAACCTTGTCGAACGCCTGATTGAAGTCCAAATTGATTACATCTATCTCTCTACCCTCGTTGATCCTCTTTGTTACTTCTTCAACCAACTCAATCAAGTTTGTGAGACATGATCTCCCAATATTCTGAGGTATTAGATTCAAATCCCACCATAGCAAGTGACAAAATTTGAATCCAATGAAACAAAAGTTAGTTTAATGACAACAATATGATGATAACTGTTGATTGTTGTAAAAACCCATCTGGTTACTTGGGCCCTTTAGGGAAGGATATTTGCCATTCTTATCTGGTCTGACCCATGTGACTCCAGATCCACGGCAATGTGATTGACTCTTAACTGCTCTCATGGTAATAAATGCTGGCTTAGCCAATGATGTCCATGATGCTGGCTTAGCCAATAATGTCCATGCACTTTGAATAAAATATGAACAAAATATTTAAAATCATGTTGCATACAATGTACTAGACACATTATTTATTTTGTAATAAATGCACTTTCATGTTACTTGTGGATAGCATGATAGCTCAGTGGTTAACACTGCTGCCTCACAGTGCCAGGGACCTGGGTTTGATTCCTGCCTCGGGAATGTTAGGTGCATTAGTCAGGGGTATATATAGAGTAGGGGGAATGGGTCTGGGTGGGTTACTCTTCGGAGGATCTGTGTGGACTTGTTGGGCCAAAGGGCCTGTTTCCATACTGTAGGGAATCTAATCTTATTAAATCTGCACCAGATACGACGTTTAATTACATCAATATATATGTGCATTCAATAAAATAGAAAAAATGCCAGCTGATAGTTCTAGATGGAAAAATTTACTCTCATAAGTTTGGGCAGAAACTTGAATCATGACTTGATTTTGGAATGTCAGTGCTATTTCAGCCACCCAGACTGGATATCAAGAACTGGACTTGGTTTGGATCCTTTGTGCAGTTGAATGTCCCACTGACTCTTGCAATCAGGTCTCGAGAATGAAGAATGAGCATTGGGCCAAGTGTAGGACTTTCTGCTTCTACAGCCAGGAGTAAATCAATGTATAAGAAAAAACTAAAAATGAAAATGGTGGCTCTACAGCATGGGTCAAAATGCTTTCTCTCGAGGGCTCTTCTTGAAACTTCCTTGACAGCTACGTTTTGGTTTTTGAGGGTTCCTTTTCTATTCTCATTTAATAAACAATCTAGTGAAATAGTACCAAAACCTCTATATTTGTGTTGATATATGGGGTATATTGATTCATAATGAAGCAAAATTAGTCCAGTTCATCAACAATTAACAACCCCTCCATTAAACATAAAATCACAACCTACAACTAAATCAATAATTTCCTAGTCACTGCAGTATTTAAAGTTAGAATACGATAGACATAAGTTAGCAACATAAGTTTTTTTTTCAAAACGACTAATACACTTCGACACACAAAAAGCTAACACCTTATATATGCTTACTGCAGAGTCATGAGGTCATAACTGGTGCGTTTCCATTGCAAGTCCACAAAGCTAGAAGTTGTAATCTGCCAGTTACTCCCCTTTTCACTACATCCCAGTTCTTAATCTCAGATTTATAAATTGAACCATTGACAATTCATTAGTTCCTTTCAATAACATTTAGTAGTTCCTGAATTTATGCAGAATTAATTCAGACTCCACCCTCATTAGCAATAAATTCATTAAGTTGGTGATTTTAGGTTTTCCTGGTTGCCAGTTAGCTGAATATTCCTCTTTCCTTTACAACCTTCCCCTTCCCAATTCCATCCTCTTCCATCACCCACACAGCCTTTCTATCCCCTTTTAGACTTCCTCTCCCCATTGAAGTGTCTCTCTCTTTCCATTCCTTGTACCCTCTACCCCCTGCCATAACTCTTGCAGCTTTCTACTTCTCCCAGTCTTGTCACCTCTTTCTATTTCCCACAGTCTTGTCACCTCCTCTCCTGCACTGTACCTGGAGCCTCATTCTCCACCCTTCCATTTCCTTTGCAATTCCCTCTCCCTTCAATCCCTTTGGAACCTCCCTTCTCCCACATCTGCCTTAGAGCCTCCAGCTTTCTAAACCTTCCTAGGAGCCTCATTCTTTCCCCCAGATCCCACCATGGCAAAAGGTGGAATTTAAATTCAATAAATACCTGGAATTAAGAATCTAATGGCTAGGATAAATCCATTGCCGGTTGTTGGGAAAACCCATCTGGTTCACATGTCCTTTAGGGAAGGAAATTGCCATCCTAACCTGATCTGGTCTACATGTGACTCCAGAACCACAACAATGATTGACTCACAACTGCCCTCTGGGCAATGAGGGATGGGCAATAAATGCTGCCTAGCCAGTGACACCCTCATCCTGTTACAGAATAATTAATGAAATCCGCATTCAGAAATGTTGATGTCTAAGGATCTTGAGTACGATGTTCATAACTCACTGAAAGCTCACCTGCGGGTGCAATGAGTACATGAGAAGGCAAGTGGTATGGCAGTTTGTGTTGCAGGAGGAGTACAGGTATAAGGAAGTCTTGCTGTCGTTGTATAGTTGTCTTGGTGAGGCCACGCCTGGAGTACAGTTTTGGTCTCCTTATCTAAGGAAAGACATATTTGCCACAGAGAAAGTCCAACCATGATTCACAAGACAGATTTCTGGTACGATGGAATTGTCCCATGATGAGGAGTTGAGGCATTTACACCTGTTTTTCTAAGAGTTTAGAAGAAAGAGCGGTGATCATATCGAAATGTCCCATATTATTAAGGGCTCAACAGGGTAGATACAGGAAAGATGTTACCCTGTGATGAAAGGTCTAGTAATAGGAAACAGTCTCAGATTGAGTGACATGCAACTTATGAGAAAATGAGAAATTTTCCTCACACACAGGCTAGCAAATCTTTAGAAGTTTCTCCCAGAGGGCTGTTGGTGCTTAGTCATTGATTATATTCAGCGAAGAGATTAAAAGGATTCCAGTTATTAAAGATATCAAAGAATAGAGGAAAAGTGTGACACAAGGCTTTGAGATTCTGTAAATGGCAATCTAGCTGAATAACTGAACAAGCTGAAAAACCTGAACAGCCTTGACCTGTGCTTGTTTCTTTTGTTGCTGTAAAAATTACCAATCGCTCTTGTAAGTCTGCACTGGGATAAGCATTGAAATCCCATTCTCTGAAGCAGCTTGTAATTTGATCACTTTCAGAATCAGTTTCAGAATTTAAAGGTTTAGATAATGATACTGAGCATCAATTAAAGAGAAAGGCATTTGAAATGTTGTCTGATTGCAGCTTAGTATTATTCCAAAGAGATTCACCTATATTGAGTCTCTTTATATAGTGACCTGTATAATGAGGGCGAATGCAGGAGCCGTTTTGTACTTAATGTTAAAAGAAGCCTTTATAAACAGTTTATTAGAGACCAACTGAAAGGTTTTACTCTTTCTCAAAACTGTGATGTGCTATCCAAGCTCATTCGACCATGCCCATTCGACCCTGCCCATTCGACCCTGCCCATTTGACCCTGTCCATTTGACCCTGCCCATTCGACTCTGCCCATTCGACCCTGTCCATTTGACCCTGCCCATTTGACCCTGTCCATTTGACCCTGCCCATTCGACCCTGCCCATTTGACCGTGCCCATTCTATACTGCCCATTTGACCGTGCCCATTTGACCCTGCCCATTCGACCCTGTCCATTCTACACTGCCCATTCAGTACCTGCCCATTTGACCCTGCCCATTCGACCCTGTCCATTCTACACTGCCCATTTGACTGTGCCCATTTGACCCTGCCCATTTGACCCTGCCCATTCGACCCTGTCTATTCTACACTGCCCATTCGACCCTGTCCATTCTACACTGCCCATTTGACTCTGCCCATTTGACTCTGCCCATTTGACCCTGCCCATTTGACCCTGCCCATTCGACCCTGTCTATTCTACACTGCCCATTCTTGCCCATTCGACCCTGCCCATTCGACCCTGCCATTTGACTCTGTCTATTCAACCCTGTCCATTCGACCCTGCCCATTCGACCCTGCCTCTTCCACACTACCCATTCGACCCTGTCCATTTGACCTTGCCTATTCAACACTGCCCATTTGACACCGCCCATTCAACATCATCCATTCAACATCATCCATTCAACACTGCCAATTCCACACCAGCCCATTCAACATCTGCCCTTTAAGAATGATGCCCACAGATTTCATTGAAAAGAGTTTTTTCATCATGGATGGCCATTCCTTTATCTTTTTTTTTCTGCATTGCTGAAGTTTAAAATTGACAATGATGAGTGAAGTTCCTTTCCATTCACAGTCTGTGTGAGGAAATGTACATTTGGGAGTAAGAGGGAGATCTATTGAAGAAATGTACAATGAGCTGTTCCTAAAATGTCAGTGTAATTACATGTAGTTTCTGTCAGCACGTCTGAGATATTGAGACAGTGAGGGCAGGAGTGGAAGACTCACACAGGAAAAACAGACACCTCAACTTCCTCAGTGATCAAGCTGATCAAAGGCCGAGTAGGAGATACGTCTATGGAAAGAGGAGATGGTGATAGAGAAAGTCAGTAGCAATTTTATCTAGGGATAATTCACTCATAGACTGCGTCATTGAAAAGGAGGAATTTCTCTGAATTTCTCTCTCATTCTGCTGAATCTGACTATATCAAAACACATGAAGACTACAAAGCAGTGGCTGAATTTCTGGAACGGAATAATCTCCTGTTGACAAAGTTCTTAATCTAGACCAAATGTTGGGGATTAATGAAGTCAATGTGAAGTGAATGCTTTACAATCTCTCAATCTGTTGAATCACCAGTCAATCTGGCATCTAGTTTGTGTTTCTTTCAATTAACATTACTATCACCATATGCTAGGTTATATTAACCAGATGTCATTTTGTTGATGCTGGCTCAGCATAATTCACTGAGCTGTTGTCTACGCTGCTTACTAATTACTCCCTAAATACACATAATGGCTGTGCATTCCATCTCAATGTAACATGACTTTGGTCCTGTTGGTGATCAGAACACTCGCAAGCTTTTCACCAGTAATGAAGTCCATTAGAATTGAAGTCACCATGGTAACGTAGACAATGCTGCACTCAGTGTGGCCCCACATGTTGCTGTGAAATGAGCATTGGCTGGGAAACTATCAGCAGCAATAATTTAATCTGCCACAGACTTCACCACATCCAGGGAGATACATCAGAACATCTTATAAACTGATGCAAAAGGATAGATACTGAGTGTGAGAGTAAACCAGAAATGACAGACTACCAGGATGAAAACAGGGAGGGTCCGAAGCATTTTGAAGAGGCCTTTGTACGGAAGGATGAAATGAAGGAGTCCAGAGGTTAGTGCTGTGGTGGTTGAAAGAGTGACCTCACAATGTCCAAAAGTGCTTTACGGGCCATGAAATATGTTCTGAAGTATTGGTGCAGTTATGTCGGAAAAGCTGATTCATGCACAGCAAGCTGCCACACATAATGACATGACATTGACCACACGATCCATTTTTTGTGGTGCTGGGTAAGGAATTGGTCAGGGTACCTCGTATAACACTGATTTTCTACGATTGGTGTGATGGAACCATTTTCATCACCAGAGTGAGCATCATAGATATTAACTGAATATATTATTTAAAAGGCAAGTCCTCTGGCAATGCAGCACTCTCTCAGCAACTTGCGTTATGTGCCAAATCCTTAAGATGAAGCTGAAACCCAAAATCTTCTAGTTTAGGAAGTTAAAATCAGGATTAGGGCATTCAGTCTCTCACATTATTCGCCATTCATTTTGATCAATGCTGGACAGCACCATTAACAAACAAAGATCTTTTCAACTCAGCCTAGGAAATGGCGATTGATTCAGGATACACACCATTAAGAAGTGCTTTCTGATTTCACTTCTAAAAGATGCAACTCTAATGTTAAAATTAACTCAATGCTCACTCAATACATATTTCATTGTCCTGATGGAAATTTCCTGTGGGTGCAATTGTTATTCATTACCAAACAGAAAAGGAAAGAATAATATCAGGCAGTACCACAACTCATGTTGTCACAGGGCTGCACTAACATTTGTAGCCATGTTAAATAAAGAGTGATTGAAAATGGAGGTTAAGATCTTCATGCTCCTTCCTCAGTGCACCTACCCTAACGGCAAGGTAATGTGACCATATTCTCCTAGTATGACTCCTGCATGATGCAAGTAAATGGGACTACCTTAGTTACGAAAACTGGGCGGCATGGACAAGTTGGGTCGAAGGGCCTCTTTCCACGTTATAAACCTCTATGTCTCTATCTGTATTGAATTGAAGACGATTGAAATGGGGCAAAACGTGGAGCAGAGAGTCATACAGCATGGAAACAGACCATTCCTGATGAAGGGCTTTTGCCCGAAACGTTGATTTTCCTTCTCCTCGGATGCTGGCTGACCTGCTGTGCTTTTCCAGCACCACTCTAATCTTGACTCTAATCTCCAGCATCTGTAGTACCCACTTTCGCCTCGGTCCAACCACTCTATGCCGAGCATAATCCCAAGCTAAACTAGTCCTACCTGCCTGCTCCTGGCCCATAACCCTCCAAACCTTTCTTATTCATGTACTTATCCAAATGTCTTTCAGACATTATGATTGTACCCACATCCGTCATTTCCTCAGGAAGTTCATTCCACATAGGAACCACCCTCTGTGTGAAAAAATTGCCTCAAGAGCTTCTCAAACCTGGGCAAGGGTTACATCAACAGATAGTTGGCCATCTTTGGAATCTTACTATTTCTTCTGTTCCAGAAAGCTCCAATGTGAGAAGACCACCCATCTTCACTAGCCCAACCCTGCTGCTGTACAAAGGAATTCAGTCTCATGATCTCCTACTGACTGGCTTTGGCTCCAAAGGAACAACTCTCATCTCAGCAAGACCGGGTCCAATGCCAACCAAACAAATAAAAATCTGTCATCAAGATGCTCAACATCAAGTGTCACCAAGCTGACTAGGCTGATCACGCTCACTCAATCACAGTTCTAGATGGCTTCACCTCTTTGTCCACACACCTTAAAGAGCGTGCAAAAAGAAACCCACAGAAATTTATTTTTTGTTATAAACGTTCCATTGAAGTCAGAGGAAAACAGAGACAGGCGAATGGTGTAAAACAAGCTGCTGATTCACCACAGATCTGCTTCATGCTACTGGCTTTGATCATTTTCACTCTCATTGCCTTTCAGCAGAAAGGAAAAAAAAACTGGAGTGATAAAGCCGTGGCAGAGAGAAATGCCGAAGCATTATCCCTTTATTAAACCACGTTTCGTCCCCTCATAAATTCACAAGGCAGCCCAGTGCTGTCGAATGCTTGTTGGCTCCGGCATCGAGGAACCCCACAGGTCTCTGTGGCTGGAAGGGGATGTGATGAAAGCTCTCTGCCTAGCAGGGGGAGAGGCTGCAGGCAAGCTGGAGTGAACTAGACCTCTTGGCAAAACTGAGCAACACTTATTTGTTCTTGAACTGAAGTAAATTCCCGCAAATCAGCCCAATTTCCCGGGAAATCCTTCCACATGGAGTCTGCAGCATCCCGCCAAGTCTGTCTGCCTCTTTTCACATGGAACTGTCCGTAAGTCTCTGGATGGAAATATTCCTGCCGTCAATGTGTTGCAGTTTGCTGTTAAGGAATGCATTCACCTAACTGTCAGCAGAATCCTGCCAAATATGACCAAGAAACAATTCTGCTGGAGAAGGAGGAGAGGGTGGGAGGGCTTTAGCTGGAGTTTTGAGATTGGTATTGGAACCAAGGCATAAATAGGCAGTAGCAAACTGGGGGCTGTGTAAAACAGCTGGCTGATTGGTATCAATGTTTCCCTAAGGGTTTCACAGACTGATCCCTACCCATGCACTTTATGGACTGTGTTCTGGAAAGCTTTGACATCACCACCTTTTGTGGAATGGCTTCACAGAATCCCTACAGTGCAAGTAGAGGCCATTCAGCCCATTGAGTCAGCACCAACCCTCTGAAGAGCATCCCACCCAACCAACCCCTATACCCTTTTCCTGTAACACTGCATTTCCTGTGGCTAATCCACCTAGCCTGCATATCCCTGGACACTATGGGCAATTTAGCATGGCCAATCCACCTAACCTGCACATCCTTGTACAGTAGAAGGAAACTGGAGCACCCGGAGGAAACCCACGCAGACACGGGGAGAAGTTGCCTGAGGGTGGAGTTGAACCCGGATCCCTGGCAGTGCGAACCACTGTGTCCTTTCTTTCACATCGGGGCTTCTTTCACACAGCGCTAGATTCCAGTCAAAGAGAAAGATTGCATTTCTGTAGTGCCAAGTTTCTGTAGTTTCTGATGTGCCAAGCTCCACAGCTATGGGGATATTTTTCAAGGTGTAGTCACTGTTGTCATGCAGGAAACACAGCAGCCAAGTTGCACACAGAAAGATTCCACAAACTGCAATGCACCAAAGACTGGATAATGTATTGTAGTGGTGTTGATGTATGAGAGTTAGGATGTCATGTAGAGATTGTACAGGACATAGGTGTGGGCACTTTTGAAGTACTGTGTGCAGTTCTGGTCACCCTGTTAGAGGAAGGATATTATTAAATTGGAGAGGGTTCAGAAAAGATTTACCAGAATGTTGCTGGGAATGGAGAGTTTGGGTTATAGGGAGGGTTTGGATAGGCTGGAACCTATTTCACTGGAGAATAGCAGGTTGAAGGGTGACCTTATAGAGGTTTATAAAACCATGAGGGGCATAGATAAAATGAACAGCAAAGGTCTTTTCCCGAGGGCGAGAAAAGGGAAGATTGAGGTAGGGACGATCAAAACTAGGGGGCATATTTTTAAGGTGAGAGGAGAAAGATTTAAGTGGGAGCTGAAGGGCAATTTTTTTCACACAGAGGGTGGGTCGTGTGTGGAATAAACTACCAGAGGAAGTGACAGGCGCAGGTACAGTTACAGCATTTGAACAGGTACATGAATAGGAAAGGTTTAGAGGGATATGGACCAAATTCAGGCAAGTGCGACTAGTTTAATTTAGGAAACTTGATCAGCATAGACAAGCTAGACCGAAGGGTCTGTTTCTGTGCTGTAGAACTGTATGTCTCGACCATGGTCAATCCACTGAACCTGCACATCTTTGGACTGTGGGAATAATTCCAGACAGGCACAGGGAGAACATAAAAACTCCAACACAGGCAGTCACCCAAGCCTGGAATGGAACCCAGGTCCCTGGTGCTGTGAGGCTAACTACTGAGCCACTATGTCACCCAGTAGCTCCCTTTCTTACCTCCACTCCTCTCAGTTGGTCATAACAAAGTTAATTTCAAAAAGATCCCTTCCCTTCTGGTTACCTTTTCTCAATCCAGATGCATTAAATTTTAAAATGAGCCCAATTAACTAGATTTTCTCTCAAAAATGTGCATTTAGTGGCTACAAAGCAGAGCAAAGAATATAAAATGTAATCATGATTTGGAGATGCTGGTGTTGGACTGGGGTGCACAAAATTAAAAAATCGCACAACACCAGGTTATAGTCCAACAGGTTTAATTGGAAGCACTAGCTTTCGGAGAGCCGCTCCTTCATCAGGTGGTTGGGCAGCACTGTGAAAGCTAGAGCTTCCATAGAAACCTGTTGGACTATAACCTGGTGTTGTGTGATTTTTAAAAATGCGATAAAATACACACACAAACACACATAGATTAGGAACGTGAATAAAGTAAAAGAAAAGATAGCATTTGAAAAGATGCCTGAATCAGTCTCTGTGTTCTGTGAACTGTGAATGGTGCAGTATTGAGTTGCTGATATCGGTATCACTGACTTTGGGGTCGTGGAGTAATATATTTTGAGATACTTGGGTCTGCTGAAAGCTGAGAGGGTTTGGTCCTGTTTCCCTGTCAGTGGTAATTTCACTGGTTTGTTTGCCTTCCAGCACTCAGCAAGAGTGCTTTTCCTTTGCGTACAACCCAAGAGTGTCTACTGACTGTCCTCAAGCTGAGACCTTCACAACATGCTATTCCAGACCAGTCACCCAACTCACAGAGATCAAGGGTTGTGGTTTTTAAATCCTTATTTATGTATTCCTGGAAGGGTAAAACACAAACGTGTCTGCAGTTTGGGACATAATGCATGGGAGATGCCTTTACACTGAGAGACAGTGTACCCACCGCATATTATCTCTCTTTTTAAAGGGTTTCTGTTGAAAATTCCCTTTGCACCTTTAGGTGTGACATTCCAGTGTTCCTCTCCAGGATAACATGCAATCCCTACAGGGCTTTGCCTTGCAGGCACTGAATTTATATCTACAGTGATCGTTTGGCTGTACATCCTCTTACAAAAAACACAAATTGTAATTAAAAGTTCAATAAATCCATAAGTAATCTGAGGTTATGAGCTATGTTCATGAAAAGAACATTGAAAAAAAAACACATTTGACAGTGCAGCATTCCCTCAATACTGCACTGGAACCTCAGTGTATTCAAACCTCTGGAGTGGTCTTGAAACCATAATTTCTTTTATAAGAGGCAAGAGCACCATCCACTGGGCTACAACATTCCTTTTATAGTCATAGAGTCATGGAGATGTACAGCATGGAAACAGATCCTTTGGTCCAACTTATCCAGGCTGACCAGATATCCTAAATTAATCTAGTCCTATTTGCCAGCACTCGGCCTATATCCCTCGAAGCCCTTCCTAATCATGTAGCCATCCAAGTGCCTTTTAAATGTTGTAGTTGTACCAACCTCCACAACCTCCTCTGGCAGCGCAATACTTAGACACACCACCTTCTGCGTGAAAAAGTTGGCCCTTATGTCCCTTTTAAATCTTTCCCCCTCACCTTAAACTTATGCCCTCTAGAATTTGACTCTGCTACCTTGGGGTAAAATACCTTGTATTTATCCTATCCATGCCCCACATAATTTTATAAACTTCTATAAGGTCACTCCTCAGCCTCCAACACTCCAGGGAAAGTAACCCCAGCCTATTCAGCCTCTCCCTATAGTTCAAACCCTCCAATCCTGGCAACATCCTTGTAAGTCTCCACTGAACCATTTCAAGTTCCACAACATCTTTTCTGTGGCAGGGAGACTAGAACTGAGTGCAGTATTCCAAAAGTGGCCTAACCAATATCCTGTACAGCTGCAACATGACCTCCCAACTCCTGTACTCAATGCTCTGAAGAATAAAGGCAATCTTACTAAACGCCTTCTTCACTATCCTATCTACCTGCAACTCCACTTTCAAGGAGCTATGAACCTGCACTCCAAGGTCTCTTTGTTCAGCAACACTCCCTAGGACCTTACCATTAGGTGTATAGGTCCTGCCCTGATTTGTCTTTCCAAAATGCAGCACCTCACATTCATCTGCCCTGATTTGTCTTTCCAAAATGCAGCACCTCACATTCATCTAAATTAAACTCCATCTACTACTCCTCAGTCCACCGGCCAATCTGATCAAGATACGGTCATACTCTGAGGTAACCTTCTTCGCTGTCCGCTACACCACAAATTTTGGTGTCATCTGCAAACTTACTAACTATAGCTCCTACATGCAAATCCAAATCATTTATATAAATGACAAAAAGAACTGCACCCAATACCAATCCTTGCTGCACACCACTGATCACAGCCTTCAGTCCACCACCATTTTCTGTCTCCCACGTTCGAGCTAATTTTGAATCCAAATGGCTAGTTCTCCCTGTATTCCATGTGATCTAACCTTGCTAACCAATTTGCCATGAGGAATCTTGTTGAACGTCTTACTGAAGTCCACATAGACAATGTCCACCGCTCTGCCCTCATCAATCTTCTTCGTCCCTTCTTCAAAAAACTCAATCAAGTTAATGAGACACGATTTCCCACATATGAAGCCTCAGTTGTCACAAAAAAAACAGAACTGTTCATCACTGTGACAAATCCATAAATCTACAACACAAGTAAAACATAGTAGGGCTGAGAAAGGGCCTCGAAAGGAATTTAGAGGTAAATGTATCAAATGAATGCTCTATCACTGATGAAAAGGGAGGAACTTCAGACACCAGAAGACATATAATTGGTAAGGTGGAGGTATTAGAAAGATTATTTGTGTTGAAGGTGATAAGGCATTGGGACTGGGTGAGGTGCAGGGTACTGAAGGAAGTAAGAGTGGAAATTGTAGAGACACTGGCAATACTTTTTCAGTCTTCCTCAGACTCCAGAGGACTGGAGCATTGCAGATTTTACACCCTTGCTCGAAAATATGCAACTACAGGCCAGTCAGTTTATCTTTGTGGTGGAGCGCTCCTAGAATCAATAACTTTGGGCAAAATCAATAGTCAAAAGGTCAAATATGGGTTAGTGAAGGAAAACTAACATAGATTGATTGTGGAAAAAGCATGTTTAACTAAATTGCTCGAGGCTTTGAAAAAGTAGCTGAGAGGGTTGCCGGAAGCTTAAAAAGAGAATTATTCTACAGGTGTGTTGGACATGGAATACAGAAGGCATTTGATATGGTGCCCCACAGAAGATTTGTGAACAAAGCTGATGTAACAGAAAGGGCAGTACCAAATGGATATGAAAACCATGGCTGAGAAACAGAAAGCAGTGAGTATTGGTTAGTTGATGTGCTTCAGACTAGAGGAAGGTTTTTTTAGTCAAATTCTCCAAGGGTCAGTGTTGGCATTCTAACTTTTCCTAATCTGCATCAATGACTGAGCCCTTGGTGAACAGGGCACTGATGCAATATCTACAGATGATGTGAAATTGTGTGAGACTCATTGTGAAATGTGAGGTGGGTAGTATAAAATAGTTTTCCCCGATAGGGTGGGTAGGTGGCCAAACAAATGGTGAGTGGTGGGTGAGTGAACCTAAGCTGTACACAGAGAGGTTGGGCTGGGGGAGGAGGACCACACAAGCTGAAGGGCTCTTGACCCCAGTTTCATGTGAATTCTGCCGATGCCAGTTCACAGTGTGCTCCACTGGAGAAGACCCAAGGTCAGAGTTAATTAAACTCAACTCCTTAACTTGGACTTGATCTTCATCCCCTTCCCTGATGCTGAAGACTTGGGACCTATTTATGTTTTCTCTCTCTCTAGCCCTTTTTAAGCAGCAAGGTTGCCTTTGTGTGGAGCCACAGAAAATGGGGGAGATATTAAATGAATATTTTGCATCAGTATTTACTGTGGAAAAAGATATGGAAGATATAGACTGTAGGGAAATAGATGGTGACATCTCGCAAAATGTTCAGATTACAGAGGAGGAAGTGCTAGATGTCTTGAAACGGTTAAAGGTGGATAAATCCCCAGGACCTGATCAGGTGTACCCGAGAACTCTGTGGGAAGCTAGAGAAGTGATTGCTGGGCCTCTTGCTGAGATATTTGTATCATCGATAGTCACAGGTGAGGTGCCGGAAGACTGGAGGTTGGCAAACGTGGTGCCACTGTTTAAGAAGAG
>NC_057739.1:6561462-6568862 GCF_004010195.1 Chiloscyllium plagiosum
GACCCTGGGGTGGGGGAGTCCAGAACTAGAGGGCATAGGTTTAGGGTGAGTGGGGGAAAGATATAAAAGAGACCTAAGGGGCAACTTTTTCACACAGAGGGTGGTACGTGTATGGAATGGGCTGCCAGAGGATGTGGTGGAGGCTGATACAATTACAACATTTAAGAGGTATTTGGATGGGTATATGAATAGGAAGGGTTTGGAGGGATATGGGCTAGGTGCTGGTAGGTGGGACTAGATTTGGTTGGGATATCTGGTTGGCATGGATGGGTTGGACCGAAGGGTCTGTTTCCATGCTGTACATTTCTATGACTCTATGACTCTAAAAGAGTGGAAAAAACAGTTTTATTAGTTAGCTCTGCTGCTTGGTACTTCGGTCTTTTTTTGGCTTATTTAAGTGATCAATTTATTGCTGTAGAATTGTTTCATTTAGACCCCTTTGAAATATATGTTTACCGTTGTGGCAGATTTTATCTGTCTGATGTTTTCTCATGAGTATGCTTAATAAGCAAAATTGAAATGTATCGTGTTCCCAACCTCCCCCCAGCCGCTGCCCACACCAACACTGCTCCCATTACCATGTGAAACATTTGGATAACTGTGGTGCAGAACTTCACAAGCACTTAGACAAGTTGATGAGATGGGTAGGCAGATGGTAGATGACATTAAATGCAGTGAAATGTGATGCGATTAATTTCAATAGGGAGAATGTAAGGGACAATATAAAATGCACTACTCTAAAAGGAGCAGTGAAACAAAGGGACCTGGATGTATGTGTGAATATAGCGGTGGTGCATTATTGAAGGTGGTGGTCAGATTACAATTAATAAAGCATACAGAATCCTAGGCTTTACTAATGGAGCATTGATTACAAGAGCAATGAAGTTATGTTACACTTGTATCAAACACTAATTTGACCTCAGCTAGACTATTGTCTCCAGTTTTGGGCACTGCACACGGAGAGAGTGCATGAAAAATGGTTCATGGGTGACGAATGTCCATTTTGGAGATAGGTTGAAAAAGTAGGATAATGTGTTGGAGATGAGAAGGCTGAGAGGAGATCTGGCAGAGATATTCAAAAGCTTGAAGGATCTGAACAGAAGACAAAGTGAAGCTTTGCATTCATGAAATAATCAGTATCAAGAGGACAGAGAGTTAAAGTAATTGACAAAAAAAACAGAAATTGTATAAGGATTTTTTTAACTCATTGATTGGTTAATTGCTTTGCCTGCAAGTGTGGTGGAGGCAGATTTAATCAAGACAATCAAAATGGAAAGAGACTCTGTCATCTGCAAAAGAACAAGGTGCAGGATTATAAAGAGAAGGAGGAGGATGGCACCAAGTGAAATACTCATTTGGAGAACCAGTACAGATACAATGGGCAGACTGGCCTCTGTTGCACGACTACAAATCTTGATTTTGTGATAAAAATTCTGTCCAATTAAAATGCCAACAAGTATTTGCCTTGTGTTAACGTAAATCTGTCAGTAACAAACGGTACGTTTTACAGAATTTCTAACCAAGGTTAAAGACTGATCTGCCGCTTAACACTTCACCTTTCGACTCAGACTCCATTAAGTCTATGAATAAAATAGACACCAATAGGTTTTCTGTCAAAAATGGATGACTCTCTATTCGCGTCTGTTGGATTTTGAGTTCTGCCTATCTGGAAAGACCGAACATGTTGTGAATCTGTGGCATCAAGAAGCGACCACTGGCCGAGTGCAGAGTGGGCAGCAGCCAGCAGTCAGACCACATGGAGGGTACCTAGTCTTCTGTGGCTTTGAGGTTTTGAAGCGAAGTAGCTGAGAGGGTTGATGGAAGCTTAAAAAGAGAATTATTCTACAGGTGTTTTGGACATGGAATACAGAAGGCATTTGATATGGTGCCCCACAGAAGATTTGTGAACAAAGCTGATGTAACAGAAAGGGCAGTACCAAATGGATATGAAAACCATGGCTGAGAAACAGAAAGCAGTGAGTATTGGTTAGTTGATGTGCTTCAGACTAGAGGAAGGTTTTTTTAGTCAAATTCTCCAAGGGTCAGTGTTGGCGCTCTAGCTTTTCCTAATCTGCATCAATGACTGAGCCCTCAGTGTATAGGGCACTGATGCAATATCTACAGATGATGTGAAATTGTGTGAGACTCATTGTGAAATGTGAGGTGGGTAGTATAAAATAGGGTGGGTAGGTGGCCAAACAAATGGTGAGTGGTGAGTGAGTGAACCTAAGCTATACACAGAGAGGTTGGGCTGGGGGAGGAGGACCACACAAGCTGAAAGGCTCTTGACCCCAGTTTCATGTGAATTCTGCCGATGCCAGTTCACAGTGTGCTTCACTGGAGCAGACCCAAGGTCAGAGTTAATTAAACTCAACTCCTTAACTTGGACTTGATCTTCATCCCCTTCCCTGATGCTGAAGACTTGGGACCTATTTATGTTTTTTCTCTCTCTAGTCCTTCTTCTTAAGCGGCCTTTGTGTGGAGCCACAGAAAATGGAGGAGATACTAAATGAATATTTTGCATCAGTATTTACTGTGGAAAAGGATATGGAAGATATAGACTGTAGGGAAATAAATGGTGACATCTTGCAAAATGTTCAGATTACAGAGGAGAAAGTGCTGGATGTCTTGAAATGGTTAAAGGTGGATAAATCCCCAGGACCTGATCAGGTGTACCCAAAAGCATTTGTGGGAGGCGGGAGAAGTAATTGCTGGGCCTCTTGCTGAGATATTTGTATCATCGATAGTCACAGGTGAGGTGCTGGAAGACTGGAGGTTGGAAAACATGGTGCCACTGTTTAAGAAGGGTGGTAAAGACAAGCCAGGGAACTATAGAACGGTGAGCCTAACCTCAGTGATGGGCACGTTGTTGGAGGGAATCCTGAGGGACAGGATGTACATGTATTTGAAAAGGCAAGGACTGATTAGGGACCGTCAACATGGCTTAGGATAGGATAAACAGACAAAGTCTTTTCGCTGGGGTGGGGGAGTCCAGAACTAGAAGGCATAGGTTTAGGGTGAGAGGGGAAAGACATAAAAGAGAACTAAGAGGCAACATTTTCACGCAGAGGGTGGTACATGTATGGAATGAGCTGCCAGAGTTTGTGGTGGAGGCTGGTACAATTACAATATTTAAGAGCCATTTGATGGGTATATGAATAGGAAGGGTTTGGAGGGATATTTAAGAGCCATTTGGATGGGTATATGAATAGGAAGGGTTTGGAGGGATATGGGCCGGGTGCTGGTAGGTGGGACTAGATTGGGTTGGGATATCTGGTCGGCATGGACGGGTTGGACCGAAGGGTCTGTTTCCATGCTGTACATTTCTATGACTCTATGACTCTAAAAGAGAGAAAAAAACAGTTTTATTAGTTAGCTCTGCTGCTTGGTACTTCGGTCCTTTTTTGGCTTATTTAAGTGATCAATTTATTGCTGTAGAATTGTTTCATTTAGACCCCTTTGAAATATCTGTTTACCGTTGTGGCAGATTTTATCTGTCTGATGTTTTCTCATTAGTTTGCTTAATATGCAAAATTGAAATGTATCGTGTTCCCAACCTCCCCCCAGCCGCTGCCCACACCAGCACTGCTCCCATTACCATGTGAAACATTTGGATAACTGTGGTGCAGAACTTCACAAGCAGCTAGACAAGTTGATGAGATGGGTAGGCAGATGGTAGATGACATTAAGTACAGTGAAATGTGATGCGATTAATTTCAATAGGAAGAATGTAAGGGACAATATAAAATGCACTACTCTAAGAGGAGGACTGAAACAGAGGGACCTCGTGTATATGTGAATATGGGGGTGGTGCATTATTGAAGGTGGTGGGATGGATTCAGAGTACAATTAATAAGGCATACAGAATCCTAGGCTTTACTAATGGGCCATCGATTACAAGAGCAATGAAGTTATGTTACACTTATGTCAAACACTAATTTGACCTCAGCCAGACTACTGTCTCCAGTTTTGAGCACTGCAGGATTATGAAGAGAAGACGGAGAATGGCACAAAGTGAAATACTCATTTGGAGAACCAGCACAGATATAATGGGCAGACTGGCGTCTGTTGCAGGACCACAAATCTTGATTTTGTGATAAAAATCCTGTCCAATTAAAATCCCAATTATTATTTGCCTTGTTTTAATGTAAATCTGTCAGTAAGGAACGGTACATTTTACAGAATTTTTAACCAAGGTTAAAAACTGATCTGCCGCTTAGCACTTCACCTTTCTTGACTGAGACTCCATTAAGTGTATGAATAAAATCGACACCAATAGCATTCTGAAAATGTGTTGCTGGAAAAGCGCAGCAGGTCAGGCATCATCCAAGGAACAGGAGAATCGACGTTTCGGGCATAAGCCCTTCTTTCCTGAAGAAGGGCTTATGCCCGAAACGTCGATTCTCCTGTTCCTTGGATGCTGCCTGGCCTGCTGCACTTTTCCAGCAATACATTTTCAGCTCTGATCTCCAGCATCTGCAGCCCTCACTTTCTCCACCAATAGCATTCTGTCAAAAATGGATGACTCTCTATTCGCATCTGTTGGATTTTGAGTTCTGCCTATCTGGAAAGACCGAACATGTTGTGAATCTTCTCTGTGGCATCGAGAAGTGACTACTGGCCGAGTGCAGAGTGGGCAGCAGCCAGTAGTCAGACCACATGGAGGGGACCTGGTCTGCTGTGGACAGCCCATGGAGAGAAATGGTGATGCTTGGCTTTTTAACTTTGCTTCTTGTTTCTCTGAGCTGTGGTTATATTGTGTATAATGCGACTTGTTTTTCTTCATCCTGTAAGAATTGTATCTAGGTTCCCTGTACCTATGATAGCACTGCAAGGGGAAACTTATAAATTTTTCACTGTATTCATTTCAGTATCGAGCTAATTCTAATTCTAATAAGAAGCCTGGCAAGATGACTTGAAAAGGTCTTTAAGACCATGAACGGCTGGATAGATAGTCGTAAAGATGTTTCCACTTCTGCAAAATTCAAAAGCTGGATTCCTATGTATAAAGATCAACATTAAATCCAACACTGAAATCAGGCGACACTTTTTAATTAGAGAGTGGTGAGAATGCCGAACTTGCCATCACTTGGAATGATTGAAGCGAATTCCTAGAATGCATCGACGGGGACAAATAGATAATCACATAAAGAGGATAATATATGTTGACTAAGTTAAATTAAATATGGTTATTTCATATAGAACATATTCACAATCACAGACTAGTTGGACTAAATGACCTGCATCTGTGCTGTACATTTTATGTAAAAGTATGAGCTCACCTTGTCAACCACAAAAACATCTACTTGCATCTCTCGGCATCTCACATACCTCTGTCCCTTCCTCAGCTTACCAATAATAATTTATAGGGTTATTTGTAAACCACAATGAGGCAAAGTTGGACAATTTTATGAAGGCACAAATAAATACTCTTAATGATGACATGAATATGAGACTAAGTTATCACCATGATATTTTTTAAAAATGAATTTAAATTCTCTCACTGAGTGGGCAGTGACTTTGACTGTTAGTCAAATAACCTTTTCCTCTTTTCTGTCTGCTTTTGTCACTTTTGTGTGTTGTTCTCCTTCTCTCTTCTTTCTCCTGGCCACGGATTCCCGACCTCAGACTCTTGACCTCACATTCCTGGCTTCTGGACCCAGTGCAGACCCAGTGCAGTGACCTCTCAGCCTGTTGGGGCAATGTCCTGGTCTGGCATGGTGGCCTCCCCAGCCCGGTGAAGCTGTCCTTTGACCTGGTGTGGTGGACTCTTGGCCTGGTGTGGCAATCTCTCGGTGGCCCAACATAACGGTCTCTTGCCCCAGCATGGTGGTCATTCAGCAGTGTGCGGTGGTCTCTCGGCCCAGTGTGGCCTTCTTAGAATTCGAATTCGAATTCACTCTATTGTCACATGTACTCAATTGAGTACAGTGAAAACTTTATAAGTTGCCACTTACTGTGCCATCATGGATGCGATCCTAACAGATTAGAGAAATGAAGTTACATTACAGCGATATACAGTATAACCATTGGTAGAGAAACAAGAAGCAAAGTTTAAAGGACAAACATCACAATCTCTCTCCTAGAGTGGACTTCTAATCTTGAGGTAATTCCTTGAAGTGCAGTCCCACGGTGGCTGAGCACATAAGACTGTAATGTTTGAACTTTCAGCTTTATTTGTTTATTTTGTACTCAAAACTAAGAAGGCCTGCAATGTGGAACTTTTAAACTTATGTTGTATGTTTTATGCTGTACTGCAATGTTTAACTTTTAACTTTGTGCTTTCTTTCTACCTTGCCCTTAAGATTCTGTACCTAGGAACTTGTATCTAAAATGGCACCTTGTGTCGCGACATCATGTACTTTTCAATCAAATGAGTACACATGACAATAACATCAAAATCAAATCAAATTAAAATTTGCTTCCTCAGCGAGAGAATTTAAATTCAGTTTTTAAAAATATAGTGGTAATAACTTAGTGTCATATTCATGTCATCATTAAGAGTGTTGTGGTTCTGTTCGCCGAGCTGGAAATTTTTGTTGCAAACGTTTCGTCCCCTGTCTAGGTGACATCCTCAGTGCTTGGGAGCCTCCTATGAAGCGCTTCTGTGGTGTTTCCTCCGGCATTTATAGTGGCCTGTCCTTGCCGCTTCCGGTTGTCAGTTTCAGCTGTCCGCTGTAGTGGCCGGTATATTGGGTCCAGGTCGATGTGTTTGTTGATGGAGTTTGTGGATGAGTGCCATGCTTCTAGGAATTCCGTGGTACAGAAAACATCGAACGGAGAATTCACCACAAAGGTATACAGGAAAGCCACACACACAGACTAAGTCCTGAACTATGAAAGCAACCACCCCAACACACACCAAACGAAGTTGCATCAAGACACTATTCAAAAGGGTCACAACACACTGCAGTACACCAGAACTGCGAAAAGAGGAAGAGGAACACCTATACAAGGTATTCGCCAAAAACGGATTTGCACCGTCAATTTCATCAATGGATGCCTAAGAGAAAGACAACGGAACGAGGACATGCCGCAACCCAAAGGACTAGCCACACTACCATACATCAGGAGCATTTCAGAACTGACAGCCAGACTACTGCGACCACTAGGACTTATAACAGCACACAAACCAACAGCCACCCTCAGACAACAACTCACCAGAACGAAGGACCCGATACCCAGCATGAGCAAAACTAATCTAGTGTACAAAATCCCATGCAAGGACTGCACAAAACACTACATAGAACAAACAGGAAGAGAGCGAACGATCCGCATCCATGAACATCAACGAGCCACATACGCAGACGACAAGCAACATGAATTCGACTGGGACAACACGACCATTATAGGGCAAGCCAAACAAAGAACAGCCAGGGAACTCCTAGAAGCATGGCACT
>NC_057739.1:6569820-6576394 GCF_004010195.1 Chiloscyllium plagiosum
ACATTGGAGTGAAGAAGGATGAGAGGTGGCTTGATAGAGGTGTACAAGATGATGAGAGGCATAGATAGAGTGAAGAGCCAGAGACTTTTTCCCAGGGTAGAAATGTCTATCATGAGGGGGCATAACTTTAAGATGATTGGAGGAAGGTTTAGGGGAGATGTCAGAGGTGGGTTCTTTACACAGAGAGTGGTGGATGCATGGAATGCACTGCCAGCAGTGGTAGTAGAGTCAGATACTTTAGGGGCATTTAAGCGACTCTTGGATAGGCACATGGATGGTAGTAAAATGAAGGGTATATATGTTAGTTTGATCTTAGAGTAGGATAAAAGGTCGGCACAACATCAAGGGCCGAAGAGTCTGTACTGTGCTGTACTATTCTATGTTCTATGAATCTTACTTCAGAGTACAACAGGATCATGATCAGATGGGTCAATGGGCCAAGCAGTGGCAGATGGAGTTTAATTTAGATAAATGTGAGGTGCTGCGCTTTGGAAAGGCAAATCAGGGCAGGACTTATACACTTAATGGTAAGGTGCTGGGATGTGTTGCTGAACAAAGACACCTTGGAGTAGAGGTTCATGGTTCCTTGAAAGTGGAATCACAGGCAGACAGGATAGTGAAGAAGGCATTTGGTAAGCTTGCCTTTATTGGTCAATGCAGTGAGTATAGAAGTTGAGAGGTCATGTTGTGGCATTGGTTAGGCCACTTTTGGAATGCTATGCACAATTCTGGTCTCCCTGTTTTGAAAGGCTGTTGTGAAACCTGAAAGAGTTCTGAAAAGATTTACAAGAATATTGCTAGGGTTGGAAGGTTTGCGCTGTAGGGAAAGGCTGAATAGGCTGGGGCTGTTTTCCCTGGAGTTTCAGAGGCTGTGATCATCTTATCTAGGTTTATAAAATTGTGAAGGGCATGGACAGGGTAAATAGTCAAGGTCTTTTCACCAGGGTGGGGGAGTCCAAAAACTGGAGGGCATAGGTTTAAGATGAGAGGAGAAAGATTTAAAAGGGACCTAAGGGCCAATGTTTTCAAGCAAAGGATGATGAGTGTACGGAATGAGCTGCCAGAGGTAAGTGCTGGAGGCTGGTACAATTACAACCTTTGAAAAGACATCTGAATAGGTAAGTGATTTGGAAGGGTTTAGAGGGATATGGGTCAAATGCTGGCAAATGGGACGAGGTTAATTTAGGATACCTGGTTGGCATGGACAAGTTGGACCAAAGGGTCTGTTTCCGTGCTGCAAAACTTTATGACTCTATGACTCTGTTCAATAAAAACGCATTTACTGAGAAACAAAATCTCAAGATGAGCAAATCGTGAATTTTGAGCTTATTAATTATAATAAGTTAAGAGAAGAGCTTTCCTGTTATAGAGATTTGGAGTAACTCCGAGAAATGTTTTAGGAATTGGTAAAGAGCCGCCAAGGTGTTGACAGAAATAAAAAAAAAGACTATGAGAATAAACCAGCCAGGAATATAAAAACAGATTATGAAAGTAAAATACACTTACATAAAAAGGAAGAACGAAGCTCTAGTAATCATCGGTCCCTTCGAAGTAGAAATAATAGAATGAGGAAATGACAGATATTGAACTAATATTTTGTGTCTTTCTTCAGAGTAGAAGGTACAAATCAATTTTGAGGAAGAAAAGATAACCAGGAAGTGAGGAATGTAAAGAAAGTCATGCCATGTTCTGACCTGGTGGGTAAATTGCTGTCCTCTTTGTAACCCTCCTCAGTTGGTGACAACAATTCTTTCTGCATACGGAATCATACCAGTCCAGAGTTAAGGAGCCCACTACAAGGGGTTCTCAAGTGAAAGAAAAGGAGAATTTTATTAATTCCTGACTCCAAGAAAAATAATTATACACAAAATCATACTCACACACATTAACATGGGGGGAGAGTGGCTGATACAAAAACGATGATCAAGAACATGCAGTTTAAAAAGCTAGAATCATTGAGGTATTTGGTTTGAACCTGCAACTATGTTTAATTAATGGCTTGTATCCTCAGCAGTAATTAAATTTGTGAGTATATCTTTAAGTTAAAAATAGTCTTAAAGTATCAAACATCCAAATTTAGTAATGAAGTAATCTCTGGTTAGGTGATGTGCTGCATCTATCATATTTGGGAGGTGCTGGTTGCCAGTGTGATCCATGGTGACCATGTTGGTAGCAGCTTGCTGAGCTGGAGTTGGAACTGTAAACACTGTGATGCATCAGGTGTTGTGGAAGAATCACTCAAGGTTCTATAAAACATTACCAGGAGATGCAGAAAAATCCTTCACAAAATTAAACTTTAATTTTGTAATATCAAAGCTGTGGGAGCCAGCTAAATGTTTGCACTGACCGCCCACCAGCTCTTTGTTCTACTGTTGTTATACAATTGTTCTTCCTGCTCTTATTGGATAACATTAGCATAACCAATCATGCTTTGCCTTTCTAAATAAATCATCATCTGCCACATTGGTTCCCTACATCACACTTAACCTATCACATTACAACATCATCGTCTTCAGCATTAGCTCATCTCCCAGTGATTTAACTAACCTATCACGATGCACTACCATTATCTGCTACTGGAGCCCTGTAATATAATCCCATGCATGCTTACAACACTAAGTTAACAACATAACTGTCAGAGTAACTTCCATACAGGCCAGGGGAGAGATACCTGGAGACTGTGTTTAGGTCATCCCCTTTAGATTAATTACATCAAATTTGGTCCATTGGCAGAGACATGAAGGCATGACTGTGAGTGAGGCAGGTATGGCAATTCAGAATTTAGCTTTGGAGGAGCCTGAACCAGTGCCCTTATCCACAGGTCCAACATTCTTTCTCGCAGTGTAGACGAGTGAGCAGACTGCAGTGAGGGTGAGTCAAGTGATCACAGCACCACGGCTCAGAGTAATATTCAAAGTGGGGAAGGGAAGAGAAATGTTATAGTACTAGGAGACAGCACATAGAAGGGGGAAGATGTTCTCTGCTGTGAAGGTGGAATTCTGAAGTTTATGTTGCCTGCCTGCAGCCAAGTTTAGGGCTGGAAAGGACCGAGAGGGGGAGAATCCAGTTGCTTTGTTACCAATGATGTACGTAGAACCAGGAAAGAGGTTGTGCTGAGGGATTACAAGCAGTTCAGGGCTAAATTAAAAAGCAGAACCACAAAGGCATTATCTCCAGAGCACTACCTGAGCCAAATGCAAATTGGTATAAAATATACCAGATTAAAGATGTCAATGTGTGACTCAAAGATTGGTGTGAGAGAAATGGATGCCAGTTCAACCAGAACTGAGAAAGAGAGAGCTGTCCCACTGGGCTAGCCTTCAACTAAGCCACATTGGGATCAGTGATCTGGTGAATTGTATAACTGGTGCCATAGATAGTGGTTTCAGCTAATTAGTGAGGGGGATGAATCAATTGAAGGGACAGCTACAAAATCAAAAAAAGAAACAAAAGAACAAAAATATAAGATAGTGAAGAGATGAATGATATTCAAAGTGTAAAAAGGAACGTATAGAAAATACATGCAGAAGATTGCAGAAAGTTAGAACCATAGAGAGTAAAAATGATTAAAAAGTCAAAGCTTAAAGTTCTTTATTTCATTCCAAGCAAGATAGAGGAGTTGACGGCATGCAATAGAAATACATTAATGAGACTTTGCTAGATGTAATGGTCTCATGGTTGCAAGGTGACCAAGGCTGAGAACTCACTACTCAACCTGGAAAAGGAAGTCAGGCAGCTTTGTGAACAAAGCAATGTATTGGGGTGGTGGTGATTAGGGATATAGATATGGTAGTGTGATAGATCATGATGTGGAAATAGTTTTGGATGGAAATAAGGAATGGCAAGGGAAAGAAGCCATGGTGGGGGTCATCTATAGATGCTGAAGAGGTGCCTCACTATAGGACAAAGTGTAAATTGGGAAATATTGGAGGCATATATGAAGGGCACTACAATTGTCCTGGGTGAGTTTAATCTGCATTTTTGATAGGACAATCAGATGGATAAGACTGACAAGAATGATGGATTTGTAGAGTGCATCAGGGATTGCTTCTTACAGCAGCATGTTGCAGAACCTACCCAGGAACAGGATAGTTTAGATCTCTGTACAATGAGATAGGATTAGGATTAATAAAAAAAATCTTATAGTTAAGGGCCCTGTGGGTGGAATGAGCAAAAATGGTAGAATTTCAAACTCAGTTTCAGAGAAAGTAATTTGGGTCTCAACCCAATATCTTCAACTTAAATAAGGGCAATTAGGAAGAAAAATTGTCTAAAACAAAGAGACGAAGGGTCTGAGCAGAGGCAGAATTTAAGCAGATATTTCATAATGCTCAGCAAAACGTTATTTCCAATAAAATGGACTTGATAAGAAGGATGGACCACCAGTAGTTATCAAAAGCAGGCAAGCAAAATATCAAATCAAAAACTAAGGCATGCAAATAACTGAAAACTAATAGTAGAGTTATTAGTTCAGGCCACCTCTTCTGGGCTGGAGAGGACTGGGATGGGGAGAATCCAGTTGTTGTGTTCCCAATGACATACGGAGAACTGGGACAAAGGTTCTGCTGAAGGATTATGAGCAGCTTTGGGCTAAATTAAAAAGCAGAACCGCAAAGGTATTTCTCTCCAGAGCACTACCTGAGGCAAGTGCAAATTGCCGTAAAATAAATAAGATTAAAGGTATTAATGTGTGACTCAGAGATTGGTGTGGGAGGAATGGTTGCCAACTCAACCAGAATTAGGAAAGAGAGTGCTATCCTGCTGTTTACTTTAGTGACAAGCAAAGTTAACTAAAAAGTTTATAAAGTAGAAAAGAAAATGAATACAAAAGCAAATTGGCAAGAAATATCAAAATAAACATCAGTATCTTCTACGGGTAAATAAAAATATAAAGGATAGTTAAATAAATTGTAGGATCCTTGCATAATACAATTGGGGAATGATAATGGTGAACAAGGAAATGGCAGATGACTTAAAACAATAGTTTGCTTTGATCTTCACTGTGCAGGATACTATAAAGATCCAAAAGATTACATATAAGCAAGGTGTTAATGGGAGAAAAGGTTGTATAGCAAACTCTACCATGAAGGACAAAGTAAACAGATGGGAGTAAAGGCAGACAAGACACCAGGAAATAATGGCCTATACTCAAATACTTTAAAAGAAGCATCTGCAGAGATAGTAGAGGCATTGGGTGAAAGGTTCCAAAACTCATTGGGTTCCAGTGAACTGGAAAACTGCTAATGTGAGGCCCCTGTTCATGAAAGGAGGGAGATAGAATGCAGGAAATGACAGGCCAGATAGCCTAACATCTGTCATTGGGAAAATACTAGAGTTCACTATTCAGGAAGAAATAGCAGGTCAGTTAGAAAAGCTGAATGTGATCAAACATAGTTTTGTGAAAGGGAGATTGTGTTTGGCAAATTTGCAAAAGTTCAGTGAGGATATATCTTTCTCTGGGTTCCATCTCCACCTATCTGCTCATCTCTCCCCTCCCTCCCCCCAGCACCACACCTCCTAAAAGCACTGTTTTCACGTGCGCCTTATTGATTTGTTCACTTACTCGGATTCATTTTACACCAACATTGGGGCATGATTTACCATGAGGCATGGCTTATTATCATTGAAACACGAGATAGATACATGTCCACAAAATCTACCTTCCCCTTTAATTCTCTGAGCAACCGGAACAGCTCTTCAATGACTGTGTTCTCAGACTGGTTTAAAATCTGCTTTGGAAGCAGATAATGGTAAAGAGGTTTATACTAGCCCGGGTACAGCAGGCTGAACTCAGGCTGAGGGAATTCTTCTCGCTCACAAAGTTTCTGCTTCTTGTGCTGACTTTGCCTCTGGAGAGTCAGCCCCTCTGATTCGAGTGGCCCCTTTAAATACAGCCCTCCGTGTCATCTCCAGATACAGTGCCTTCCCCATTGTTTACTGTATCGGCATGGTAACCAACATTCGGATTCCTCCTGTGTAGTTACAGCAGTTTGATACAGCAATGTACAGCAAATCCTCTGAACCTGTGAGATCACGGCTCATAAATTCGCCTGTTTGCGCCAAAAAGTAACAACAAAATTCAACACCCACGGGCAAAGTCACGTATCCACAATTTTTAACCTGTTTTTTTAAATGAGCTCTGCGCTCATGAATTTCATCAGTCATGGGAGCAAAAATGGGACCCTCATACATACAGAGGAATGACTGTAATTAACATAATTCTGAATTGAGTTTCTGTCCGAGGAAAGGTGTTATAAAACTGAAAATGTGTTGCTGGAAAAGCGCAGCAGGTCAGGCAGCATCCAAGGAGCAGGAGAATCGACGTTTCGGGCATAAGCGCTTCTTCAGGAATGAGGAAAGTGTGTCCAGCAGGCTAAGATAAAAGGTAGGGAGGAGGGACTTGGGGGAGGGGCATTGGAAATGCGATAGGTGGAAGGAGGTCAAGGTGAGGGTGATAGGCCGGAGTGGGGCAGGGGCGGAGAGGTCAGGGAGAAGATTGTAGGTTAGGAAGGCGGTGCTGAGTTCGAGGGATTTGACTGAGACAAGGTGGGGGGAGGGGAAATGAGGAAACTGG
>NC_057739.1:6578501-6636990 GCF_004010195.1 Chiloscyllium plagiosum
GGTTGGAGTGGGTGAGAGGGGTGGACAGGTTGAGGCGGTCAATGTCACGGCGGCAGTTGGATATGAAGAGATCAAGGGCGGGTAAGAGGCCAGCACGGGGTATCCAGGTGGATGGGGTGTGTTGGAGGCGGGAGAAGGGGTCGTCAGAGGGTGGGCGAGAGTCTATCACCCTCACCTTGACCTCCTTCCACCTATCACATTTCCAACGCCCCTCCCCCAAGTCCCTTCTCCCTACCTTTTTTCTTAGCCTGCTGGACACACTTTCCTCATTCCTGAAGAAGGGCTCATGCCCAAAACGTCGATTCTCCTGCTCCTTGGATGCTGCCTGACCTGCTGCGCTTTTCCAGCAACACATTTTCAGCTCTGATCTCCAGCATCTGCAGTCCTCACTTTCTCCTCGAAGGTGTTACAAAAGGCAGTATTGGATATTGTGATTTCCCTATTGATTGAGCCATCCCTTGGAGGCGGGCTGTCTCTTTCTGAAGCTCCGCAACATTGTCCCATCCTCACCTATTGAATACAGTCAATCTCAGTTCCCTTCCCAGTTCAGCTGGCCAGTTTTCCCAGCATGCTGTTCAGTTGGCCAATCTTCCCAGCATGCCATTCAGTTTGCCCAATGTTGCTTGTAGTATCTCAAAAACTCTGATCTATTGTTCTTTCTGAAACTCTGCAGCATTGTCTAAGCCTCACCTATTGAATACAGTCAATCAAGAAAAATGGCTTGCATATCTGTCTGGCCTGATCCAATTTGACAGTGAATTCTGCAAGCTTCCTAGTTTACTCTCTCAGTCCCCTTCCCAGTTCCGATTTTCCCAGCATACCATTCGATTGTCCAATGTTGCGGTTATTTTATTTGAAATGGATATTGCACCAGCTACACACCCCCCAACGTTGGTTTCAGCATAAATATCACTTTTTCCTAGCTGCTTAACAGTTCTGATGAAGAAGTGCCAAGCTCAAAACATTAACTCTGCATTCTTCCCAGAGAAGCTGTCAGACCTGCTGAGTTTCTCCAGAAATTTCAGCTTTTGATTCAGATTTCCAGCATCTTCAGTTCTTTATTGTATATTTGTCCCTGGGAAATGCAAGGTCTGTATGTAATAACTAGCTATTTCAAAGTCTGTCAGATTCTTCAACGCCGTAATTTCCACTCTTTGTTTCTTATGTTACAAGAAACAATACAAGCATTGCTGCACGAGGTAAGACACCCATTGGAGACAAATTCATACCTTTATAGTCACGGTGGCCATATTTAAAAAACTCCAATATCTTAGTGGATGTTTTTTGGAAAACTAATTGAAGACCAATTGGACAAAAGCTTTAGACCACGGAGAATTTAGACAAGGGGAGAATTTCTCACCGGCTTAATCTGCAGCAGTTTCTGTGAATTATTGTAGATGCAAAATAGCCTGATGCCTTGTTGGATTCACAATGTTTCCTTTTCGGAAGCTGTCCCAATTGCACTCGATTAATTTTCCCTTGTGGTTATATCTGTCAATTTGATTTTCTCAATCTGCATGAAGATTTCGGTCACCCTTGATTAATTAATGCAATTTTTATCTTAGCCTGCTGGACAAACTTTCCTCATTCCTGAAGAAGGGCTTATGCCCGAAACGTCGATTCTCGTGTTCCCTGGATGCTGCCTGACCTGCTGCGCTTTTCCAGCAACACATTTCCAGCTCTGATCTCCAGCATCTGCAGACCTCACTTTCTCCTAATTAATGCAATGCTTTTTTTTAACATGCCTTAACTTCTCATTGATGTGCTATCCTGCACATCAGATACTGTTAGGGGGCCTGGAGGCTATTCTCAGCAGGGACTGCTTGCCCTTATAATTTCTTATCTCCACAAATATGGATTCGACAGTATCCAATCCAAAAACATTTCTTTGTAACATACTTATTCTATCTTGTATGAACAAAGCCAACCCAGCACACTTGCCTTACTCTCTGTCAATGCAAAAAGTCTCATCCCCCTGAATATTTAGTTCCCAGCTTTAATCATATATCTGTCTGGCCATGAGGTCATATCCATTCATCTCTACTTGTGCCTTTAATTATTTTATTTTGTTCTGAATGCTACATGAATATAAGTGCCTTATTTGCTTCTGTTTTTTGATATTTGTACATTCTGTCCCTTCTTGTCCCACTATCATTATCAAAATAGCTGTCCAGCAATGCTACCACAACCCTTTGTTGTATAAGCCCATATTTCCCGGAGATTGTCAATCACCAGATGAAGGAGCAGCGCTCCGAAACCTAGTGTTTCTAATTAAACCTGTTGGACTATCACACGGCGTTGTGTGATTTTTTAACTTTATACTTAACAGAGCCACATTTTCATTGCCCAGCAACTGCTTATAGCCAAACTACTGCAGAATCTTTCAGGCGGACCTGCAATGTGATACTAGACAGGGAGATATTGTCGGATGATATACATCCTGCTGCTGTTCCTACATTTTTAAGACCCAAAGGAAAGAAAGGAAAACATATTAATTTATGTAGCATCAAAGGAGCTGGATTTGCCTATTCAGTCACAGAATATAGCTCTGTACAGCACAAGAACAGGTCCTATGTCCCACGATGTTGTGCCGAATGTGACACTAGATTAAACTAATCCTTTCTGCATGCCCTTGATCCATATCCTTCCATTCCTTGCATATTCACATACTTATCTAAAAGCCCCGTAAACACCACTATCGTATCTGCCTCTACCACTAACCCTGGCAGTGCAATCTAGGCATCTACTATTCCAGAACAAAACAACCCTAATTGTTCTCGCCTCTCCTTAGATCTCATACTCTCTAATCTAGACAGCATCCTGGTAAACCTCTTCTGCATCCTCTCCAAAGCCTCAACATCCTTTCTATAATGTGGTGACCAGAAGTGAACGCAATACTCTAAGGGCAGCCTAACCAAAGTTTTATAAAGCTGCAGCATGACGTCCTGACTCTTGTACCCAATTCCCTGATCAACAAAGGCAAGTGTGCCATATGCCTTCTTTGCCACCCTATCTACCTGAGTGGCCATGGGGTTGGAAGGTCCCAGGGCGGAAGATGAGGTGTTCTTCTTCTAGGCACCCAGTGATAAGGGTGAGGTGATGGAGTAGGCACAGGACTTGCAGAGTGCTTCAGAGAACATCTCCAGGACACCCGCACCCAAGCCCACTGCTCCAGGGCTGAACACTCCAACTCCCCTTCTCACTCCAGCAAGGACATGCAGGTCCCGGGCCTCCTCCATTACCACACCGTAAGCACCTGACACCTGGAGGAAGAATGCCTCATCTTCCACCTTGTGACCCTGCAACCACATGGGATCAATGTGGACTTCACCAGTTTCCTCATTTCTCCTTCCCCCACCTTATCCTAGTTCCAACATTCCAACTCTGCACCATCCTTATGATCTGTCTTACCTGTCCATCTTCCTTTCCGCCTATTTGCTCCACCTTCCTCTCCAACCTATCACCATTACCTCCTCCTCCCTCTACCTGTCGCACTCTCAGCTACCTTCCTCACCTCCCCCCCCCCCCCCACCCCACCCCACCCCTCCCATTTATCTCACCACATCCTCGCCTCAAAAGCCTCATTCCTGATGAAGGGCTTTTGCCTGAAACATCAATTCTCCTGCTCCTTGGATGCTGCCTGACCTGCTGTGCTTTTCCAACTTGAGAAATACATCAGCCATGATTGAATGGTGTAGCGGGCCAGATGTGCCAAATGGCTTAATTCTGCTCCTATATCTTATGGTCTTATGGTTCAAATAATCTATTTTCATAAATTTAGTTGGAGGATTAAATATTGCCCAATACACTATCAGAACTGTTCTACTTCAAAATGGCGACGTTTATTTAAAATGGCGCCGTTTTGAGGCAACTGTATTCTTACTGTGAAATACACGTGACAATAAAATCAAAATCAAAATAGTGCCTTGGGATTTTTCAGACCCTCTGAGAGTTCTCAGTTTGACATCTTATCTGAAAATGACCTCCTCCAAAAATGCAGCACCCACTCAGCAGTGCGCTGGAGTGTCGGCCTAGATTTTATGTTGGCATGGTGCTACAACCAATTGGGTTGACTGGATGGCTAAAGGAATGTTTCCGTGCGTTGTGGAATTCCATTGAATGTTTAAACTTGAGCTTCTGCTCACGCAATATCAGCAGCCCATATCTTTGTCATTGAAGTTCAGAGATTCTTGGCTGCCGTTCTCATCTTATGGTTGTCATGAGTTTGTTTTGACACACCCTTCTGCAAGATACGCTCTTGATAACTGACCACCTGAACAGGTGCGCTGTTGTTCAACAGGACCTTCTCGGAATGACTTCAACCCTGCCAGGTTTTGGAAGTGCGTTGATTGTGAGCTGTTGGACCGTAATTGTGCCAGCCACCACTTCCTGGGAGGCAGTACAGAATACAATTGGCAGAATGATAAATCACTGACAATGTAAAGAAATCCCCCCCACCTCCACTCAGGCACTAAATATCTTTCAGGGTGGTGTATCCAGTACTAACCTCATCATGCCCAGACATACCAACTGTAGCATTCTTCGGTACAGGTTCTCACAGCCACACAAAGCTCGCTTTGAATCAGCTTCCTGGTTCAGAACTGTTTTTATAATCAGAGTGAAAATGACTGCAAATTATTGTTGTGTTGCCAAATGAAGAGCATTTGTGTTCAAACGGTCACACAGCACACCTCCAGAACAATGGTGGAGCAAATCTTAGCAGGACTTACACACTTAATGGTAAGATCCTAGGGAGTGTTGCTGAACAAAGAGAGCTTGGAGTGCAGGTTCATTGTTCCTTGAAAGTGGAGTCGCAGGTAGATAGGATAGTACAGGAATTGGGAGGTCATGTTGTGGCTGTACAGGACATTGGTTAGGCCACTGTTGGAATATAGCGTGCAATTCTGGTCTCCTTCCTATCGGAAAGATGTTGTGAAACTTGAAAGGGTTCAGAAAAGATTTACAAGGATGTTGCCAGGGTTGGAGGATTTGAGCTATAAGGAGAGGATGAACACGCTGGGGCTGTTTTCCCTGGAGCGTCGGAGGCTGAGGGGTGACCTAATAGAGGTCTACAAAATTATGAGGGGCATAGACAAAGTCTTTTCCCTGGGGTCGGGGATTCCAGAACTAGAGGGCATAGGTTTAGGGTGAGAGGAGAAAGATATAAAAGAGACCTATGGGGCAACTTTTTCACACAGAGGGTGGTACGTGTATGGAATGAGCTGCCAGAGGAAGTGGTGGAGGCTGGTACAATTGTAACATTTAAGGGGCATTTGGATGGGTATATGAATAGGAAGGGTTTGGAGGGATACGGGCCGGATGCTAGCAGGTGGGACTAGATTGGGTTGGGATATCTGGTCGGCATGGACGGGTTGGACCAAAGGATCTGTTTCCATGCTGTACATCTCTATGACTCTATGACATGCTGCCTGACCCACTGTGATCTCATGCATTCGATGTTTTCAGTACACCTACAGAACAAGGTGACATCCAGATAATGTCTTTGGGGTAGCAACTTTACCCCTCTTAGTGGTTTGTGTCTTCATTTTTCCATTAGTATTGTTCTGGTGCACAATAGGATTTGGAAAGCATCAGAACAATAGGTGCCACAGCATGTGTCAGTGGAAGATCAGTGGGTAGCATTCTCACTTCTGAGTCAGAAGGCTGTGGGTTGTGCTCCAGGGACATAATTCAAGTTGACATCGCAGTGCAATATTGAGATAGTGCTGCACTATCAGAGATAAGACCATAAGGAACAGGGGTAGGCCATTCAGCCCTTCGAGCCTGCACTGACATTCAATGGGCGACATGGCGGCTGAGTGGTTAGCACTGCTGCCTCACAGCACGAGGGACCCAGGTTCAATTCCACCTTTGGACATCTGTGTGCATGGAGTTTGCACGTTCTCCCCACGTCTGCATGGGTTTCCTCCCAGTCCAAAGATATACAGATGAGGTGGTTTGGCCATGGGAAATGCAGGTTTACAGCATTAGGGTAGGGAGTGGATCTGGGTTGGTGTGCACTCGATGGGCTGAACAGCCTGCTTCCACATTGTAGGGTGTCTGTGATTGAACAGGATCAGAGCTGATCTGACTTTGCATTGAAGTGCCATGTCTCAGATGAGATGTTCTGAAGAGGAATGGACTTGAAACATTAACTCTGTTTCTTTCTCCAGTGATGCTGTCTGACCTGCTGAGTTTCTGCAGCATTGTTACAGATTTCCAGCAGCCGCAGTATTTTCCATTCACATTAAACCAATCATACTTTTGGTTGGATGTAAAAGATCCCTTAGCATTATTCTAAAGAACAATTAGTGGAGCTCACCCCAGTGACAATCCAATGTTCGCAGTGCCAGGGAGCCAGGTTTGATTCCAGCCGCAGGCAGCTGTCTGTGTGGAGTTTGCACATTCTCCCCGTGTCTGCATGGGTTTCCTCTGGGTGCTCCGGTTTCCTCCCACAATCCAAAGATGTGCAGGTCAGGTGAATTGGCCATGCTAAATTGCCCGTAGTGTTCAGGGATGTGTAGGTTAGGTGCATTAGTCAGGAGTATATGTAGAGTAATGGGGAGTGGCTCTGGGTTGGTTATTCTTCTGAGGGATGGTGTGACTTATTGGGCCAAATGGCCTGTTTCCACACTGTCGGGATTCTATGATTCAATTCTAACAGATACCCGAGAGTGAGTTACAGACTGATATCTAATTGAGGGGCTTGTGGTGGTTTATGAACGTACTCAGACCAATATTAATTGGTGATTTATCTCATTGCTGTTTCCAGGAGCTTCCGTATCTGCATTGACTGCAGCTTTACCCCACAGTATAACAGAACAACACTGCTTTTGTCTTTATACTATAACTATCTGAAATCCTGAAGGGGAAACACCTACACTCACATTGGCGAGGCCTCTTCTGGAGTACTGCGTCCAGTTCTGGCCGCACTGCTAGAGGAAGTTATTACAGTGGAGCAGGCTCAGAAATGATTTATCAGGATGTGGCCAAGAATGGAAGGTTTGAGTTATACAGAGAGGCTGGATAGGCTGAAATATTTTTCACTGGAACGTAGGAGACCTTGTAGAGGTTTATAAAATCATAGATAAAGTGTCTTTTTCACCTAGGCTGGGGGAGCTCAAAGCTAGGGGCATATTTTTAAGGTGAGAGGAGAAGGTTTTAAAATGGATATGAGGGGCAACTTTTTTCCATAGAGAATGTTTCGTGTGTGGAATGAACTGCCAGAGGAAGTGGTGGATGCAAGTGCAGTTATAATGTTTAAAAAACATTTGCATAAATACATGAATAGGAAAGGTTTGGAGGAATATGGGCCAAACACAGGCAAATGGGGCCAGTTCAGTTTGGGAACATGGTCGGAGTGGACTAGTTGGGCCAAAGGGTCTGTTTCCATTGCTGTATGACTCTGTGAGCTCAATTAGTACACACCACACATCGTCAAGCCAAAATCTGGAAATCTCTTCCACTTCCTTCTTTCTTTCTTATTCTCTCTTTTTTTTTGCCTGTATATCCACATTCTCCTCAAACTATTGCTCTTTTCCGGTTTCAGACCCGCATTGTTTCTTTTCCTGCAGAGATCACAGAGAAGCAGTAACCGAGACCCATTTGCATTCCCTTGGACAAGAAAGGACACCACCTTACCACCAGAAATGAGTTAATGAGGAACAGACTGGGAATCAAAACTTCATGTGATCCTGCACTGTGTGAATGACTGATGACGGTCATAGCTCTGAGCTCTGAAGACATCAGCAGCAGCCCTGACTCCTGTGTACCCAATCTTTATCCAACCCCCCGACTCGAATGTTTCTAACCTCACGTTCCCCCCCTCCCCACACTGACTTCAATCGATTTGACCTCACACTGATCCGTGTGTATTCCATACTCATGCCCCAGTATTTCAGCTCTCCCACCGAGGTCACACTGTATCTGCCATTACCCAGCCTGCCTGCATCCTCACTCCTGTGCCATTGTCTGTGAAGGGAATTGGGCAGTGGATTATGTATTTCTTTTTAAAGAAAGAAATATGGAATGGGGGACACCGTGGCATCCAGGGACTTCTGTATGTTATTTCCGAACAGAAAGAGACACAATGTCCAACAGGTTATTTAAAAATGAAAACAGGCGTTTCAGCTGCAAAGAGACAGTCTAACCAACTCAATTGAAGAGACTTAACAGCCAATAACTTTCAGACTTGGGGCCATGAGGGTGGAATCTTACACAAAGTCTGTTGTGAGCTGATAATAACTGGAATGTTGATGATTTGGAGATGGCGGTGTTGGACTGGGGTGTACAAAGTTAAAAATCACACAACACCAGGTTATACTCCAACAGGTTTAATTGGAAGCACTAGCTTTCGTAGCGCCGCTCCTTCATCAGGTGGTCGTGGAGTATAAGGTTGTAAGACACAGAATTTATAGCAAAAGTTTACAGTATGATGGGTTAGCAACAATTGTTTTCCCATGTGTATTAATCGCTCCATCTCGTGCTCATTCTGCACGCATTCTGAGAGATCTGACATTTGCCACTTGATCAAAACCTACTGTATAGGAGTCATCAGCTTATCACTGAACAAGAGAAGCCAAGCAATTCACTCTGCAAATCAACTGGACAATGGAGTCCATTCATTCAGCCAAAAAGAATAGAATTCAGCCAGACCAAACAACCAAACAGGAAGATGGAGGAGCTCAAGTAGAACATTGTATCTGTGGAATTTACTTTGCTATTCACGTCGATCATGGCTGATCTGATAATCCTCAACTGCCTTTTTCCCATAACTTTTGATTCCCTTACTGACTAAAAAGCTGTCTTGGCCTTGTATATACTTAATGACCCAACCTCTACAGTCCTCTGCTGTAAAGAATTCCACAAATTCACTGCCCTGAGAGAAGGGTCATAGAGTCATAGAGATGTACAGCTCGGAAACAAACCCTTCGGTCCAATTCGTCCAACCTGACCAGATATCCTAAATTAATCTAGTCCCCTTTGCCAGCATTTGGCCCATATCCTTCCAAACCCTTCTTACTCATGCTGTTGCCTTTTAAACGTTGTAACTGTACCAGCCTCCACCATTTCCTCTGGCAGCTCATTTCATACATGCACCACCTTCTGCATGAAAAAGTTGCTCCTTATAGGCATTCTAAATCTTTCTCCTCTCACCTTAAACCTGTGCCATCTAGTTTTAGACTCCACTATTCTGGGGAAAAGGCCTTAACTATTCGCTCAATCCATGCCCCTCATGATTTTACAAACTTCATTAAGATTACCCCTCAGCCTCCAATACTCTAGGGAATATGGGCCCAGTCTATTCAGCCTATCCCTCTGGTTCAAACCCTCCAACACTGGCAACTTCCTTGTAAAGTTTCACAACATCTTTCCTATTGCAAATGTGGCCGAACCAATGCCCTGTACCGCCCCAAGATGACCTCCCAACTTCTATACTCAATGCACTGACCAATAAAGGTAAGCATACCAAACACCTCCTTCACTATCCTGTCTACCTACAACTCCACTTTCAAAGAACTATAAACCTGCACTCCAAGATCTCTTTGTGCAGCTACATTCCCCGGGCCTTACCATTAAGTGTACAAATCCTGCCCTGATATTCCCTACCAAAATATAACACCTAACATTTACCGAAAATAAACTCCATCTGCCATCTGACCAAGATCCCATTACATTTTGAGGTAACCTTCTTTGATGACCACCACACCTCTAGATTTTGATGTCTTCTGTGGACTTACTAACCATACCTCCTATGGTCACATCCAAATCTTTATATAAATAATAAAAAGTAGTGGGCCCAGCACTAATCTTTGTGGCACATCGCTGGTCACAGACCTCCAGTCTGAAAAGCAAACCTCCACCACCATCCACTGTCTCTAACCTTTGAGCCAGTTCTGTATCCAAATGGATAGTTCTCCCTCTATTCCGTGTGATCTAACCAAAAATTGTTGTTAACCAAAAATTCTTCATTATCTCTGTCTCAAATGTGCAACTCCTTATTCTGATATTACACCCTTTGATCGTAGACTCTCCCTCAAGAGGAAATAGCCTCTCCCCTTCTGCCCTCTCAAGTACCCTAAGAATCTTATATTTCAATAAAGTTTCCTCTCATTTTTAAAATTTCAATGATTAAGGTCCTGTCTACTCAGCCTCTCCTCATAATAAAATGCCTCTATACCCAGGAGCAACCGAGAGAGCCTTCTGTGCTCTACCTCCAGTGCTAATATATCTTTCATTTATTAAAAGCCAGGCAGAGAGAGTGGAGCAACTTTGTCACCTACAAAAAAGATTCATCTCTTCAGAAACTTCACCACAAATTTGTCTGAATTCCCAGAGTCTTCATATTCATATTCGGAAACCACAGGACAAAATCCACCCAGGCCTGCTGCGTGTACACCTTAAAGGACAAGGTTGGGCATGTGATTTACTTCTAGTACTTCTACTAATAACGTCCATATATTATTGCTCCAGAATCTATTTTTACTTGGTGTGTGTGTGTGAATGGTGTACATGTGTGTGTCTGTCTGTCCATGGGTGTGTCTGTATGTGAGTGCCTCTATGTTTTTGTGTCTGTCTGTATGTGTGTGTCTTTGTGTGTCTGCTTCTGTCTGTCTGAATGTGTTTCTGCGTATGTGTGTCCCTCTGTGTCTGTGTGTCTGCATGTGTATATATGTGTATGCTTGCCTGTGCTGCTGTGTGCCTGTGTATGTGTGCAACAGAGTGTGGGTCTGTCTGTGTGTGTGTATGCGTGTGTGCGTGTGTGTGCATGTGTGTGTGCATGTCTGTCTATGTGTGAGCCTGTGTTTGTCTGTTGTGTGCAAGTACCTGTGTATGTGTGTGCCTCTGTGTGTATTCCCCGGGTGACTGTATGCACAATGGGTGACTGTTCCTTTGAGTTTTCTTTGTGGGGAGTTATGTAAATAATCAATACCTCTTCTGAGTTAAACATATCCGAAAGAGCACTTCACATTTATTCTTGAAAATCAAAAGATTTCAAACACTCCCTCTAAAATATATCTAGCTGTGGACAATCAAGAACTGAAGAATGTTAATCCCCATCTCTATCCCCATCTGTAACACGGCCCCGTGGCAGCGGTTAAACAAAGGGCAGTTCTTGCCCAATGAAACTGAGAGTTTGCCTTCACCTCTGGCTGTTGCCAATCGGGCCAGCTCAGTTGTGTGATTGGTTTGTGTGAAGTGAAGGGAGAGGAGGGAACCAATAGAATCGATGAGGATGAAACTGTAATGTAATTGAGGAGTTTAATCACAAGGATTGGAATCACTAACAAGTCACCACGAGAATGATGCTTTAGGCTAGTCACAATTTTTCTCTAATAAAAACAACATGTGTATTAGTGAGTCAACATACCTTGAGCTGAGGGTGTTTTGTCTGGTTTCATCTCCTAATAACTCTATCCAAAGGCTCTGTTTGCTCTCTGCAGCAGGCTGGAAGTGTTTATACTGTGAGTAACAATGGCTGGAAGTGAGCTGCCCCATCCTGAACAAACAGTGCTGAGCTGTTTGCTTCATTCTCTGCTCTGTTTATTACTTGCCGTGGCACTTAGGGTCACTGTGTACACAGTCTTCCTTAATGAGAGGAGAGCATCCTGCCTTTGTGTGAATGAAATCGTGGTAAATATTACGAAAGTGAAAATTACTATAAAAACAGCAGGAGTGTGTGTGTGTATGTATGAGAGAGAGAGACAGTGTTTGTGTTGTCTGTTTATGTCTGTGTGTGTATGTGAGACAGTTAAAAATCACACAACACCAGGTTATAGTCCAACAGGTTTAATTGGAAACACTAGCTTTTGAAGCGTTGCTCCTTCATCAGGTGGAGCAGCACTCCAAAAGCTAGTGTTTCCAATTAAACCTGTTGGACTATAACCTGGTGTTGTGTGATTTTTTAACTTTGTACATCCCAGTCCAACACCGGCATCTCCAAATCATGTGTGAGACAGTGTTTGTGTTGGCTATCTGTGTGTGTGTGTGTGCGCATGTGAGACAGTGCGTGTGTTTTTGTGTGTGTGTGTATGAGACAGTGTTTGTGTTGTCTGTGTCCGTGTGTTTGTTTGTGTGTGTGTGTTTGTGTGTGAGAGAGACTGTGTTTGTGTTGTCTGTCTCTGTGTGTTTGTACTTGTGTCTGTGTGTGTGTTTACCTGTGATTCCGGGTACCTACTTGTGTGGCCCCATGTGTCCATATGTCTGTGTGCCTTTCCATTTGGGTTTATTGGCTGAATCTTATGTTTTTTGGCTAAGTCCAAGTTGTGTCAAGTTTTATGAAGGACTTTTCATCACAATCCCCGGCAGGTTCCCTATAGCATCCCAAACTTCCTACTCCAGTTGCGTCTTGCCATTCCCAGCATGGCTAAAACCTCATCAGACATCCCAGAGCTCCTTGGCATCCATCGTGCTGGCACTATCTCTAAAAGCCCGTAGCACGCCCGAACGAGCCTGAGCTATGGTGCCCAATTCTAGGCATTTACCCCAGATATGGCACACGCTGGAAATCTGTGCCCCTTTCTGCAGGCAGGAACCTGGAGCCCCTCTTGCCCCAGAACCAGCAGCGGGCACAGGTCATGTCAGTGTGTGTGTGTGAGGTTGTACCCATGTCAGTGAAGTCTCAGCTGTCTGGAGGAATGCTGTAGGAAGAAGGTCAATGTCCTTCCCCACCCTGCATACCACCATTATCTGTCCAATACTTCACTCCTTCTATCTCTGCTACTGCATCATTTCTAATCAAGTCTCATGTCCTACCATTCTCTGCACTGCCTGCAGCACCTTCCCTCACTCACTGCCGTCCACCCCAACCCCCGACAGCATTAATCTTGCATGCCCTCTGCGTTTCCTATTCAGTCTTTCGGGACACCTCCTCACCTTCACCATGGTAATTAACCACTATGTCACCCACTTTCAATCTCCCTACAATCTCTCTCTAAATCCAAGGTGGAAAGAAGCTGCCAATAGGCCAGTGTTATAATCTCAGTTGATGTTCTAATGCCAGATCTCAGATAAGAATCTGACTTGGTTGATCATATTTTGATTTATTTTTGTCTTCATTAAGTGGTCCTCTGACTGAAACGTAAATATACCAATGCTGCAGAATTTGCTTTAGCAATAAAACAGAAATATATCCTAAGCAAGCTTTGTTTTAACTGGGAGCTTAAAAACTGGCACTTGATAAACCAGCAAAAAGTATATTCTGCAAATACCTTGAAGTTTAAGGTATTATTCTGCTCTATTATTGTTTTTAGATTTATTTATCTCAATTTAAATACACTTGTTTAATCAAATGGGCACATGAACTATCAACAATTGAATCAATTTCTCCTCAAGTGCCATGATCTACCCTAATGTCTGAGTTGTCAGTTGAAGATGCGAGTGAGAAGGCCCTCTAAGTTTTATTTAAGGCAAAGTTGCGTTATTATTTTGGTGATTTATGCTGTAAATTAGGTGTAATAGTGATGTGTATACACCCGCATTATGTTTCTGTTACACAGTGTGTGTTTTTACTTTGATTATGTGTAACCTCTTGAGTATTCGGAATATTTAATCAACCAGCACAATCCTGGTCTAATAGGTGTTGGATAATAAAACGTTGGTTGTGTTAACAAAATTATAAAAGATACAAGGATAAAATAGAATAAATAGAATAAACCGGTGGGCGGCACGGTGGCACAGTGGTTAGCACTGCTACCTCGCAGCGCCAGAGACCCGGGTTCAATCAAAACACCTTATAATAATATTGATTCAAACACACAAAGTATAATTCCATTAATCTCAAAACACTTGAAAAGAAGCAAACCAGTATAGTGCACAAAACACCACTCATGCTCACGTTCTGATACCTGACACTTCAGTAGAATCTCGACAGTGCAGAAAGGAGCCATTGGCCCATCGAGTCTGCACCAACCCTCCAAAGAGCATCACACCCTCTTCCCATAACCCCTCATTTCCCATGACCAGTCCACCCAACCTGCACACCGATGGACATGTGGGAGGAAACCGGAGCACCCAGAGGAAACCCACGCAGACAGGGGGGTAAACTCCAATCACAGTTGCCCGAGGCTGGAATCAAATCCAGGTCCCTGACGCCGTGAGGCAGCAGTGCTAACCACTGAAACAATGTGTCACCCAGTTTAGGTAGGTTTAATTACTTGTGACTTCATCTTTTAGACTGGAACCGCAGACATCTTCTTTCTGTGACTGATTATAACTGTGCTTCGCTTTAAGTAAATTCTTCAGGGTTTTATGCCAAAAGCTCATTTCTAACATGAGACTAGTATTAACTCTTCACTCTAAGGTAACCACGTTCGTCATAAAGCCGTCTGAGGAGCACCGCTTATGTTATGCCTGTACAGGACATTGGTTAGGCTTCTTTTGGAATAGTGTGTGGAATTCTGGTCTCCTACCTATCGGAAGGACATTGTGAAACCTGAAAGTGTTCAGAAAAAATCTACAAGGATGTGTCCAGGGTTGGAGTGTTTGAGCTACAGAGAGAGGTTGAATAGGCCTGGGCTGTTTTCTCTGGAGAGTTGGAGGCTGAGGGGTGACCTTCTAGAGGTTTATAAAATCATGAGGGGCATGGATAGGGTAAATAGACAAGGTCTTTTCCCTGGGGTGGGGGAGTCCAAAACTAGAAGCCATAGGTTTAAGGTAAGAGGGGAAATATTTTGAAGGGGCATAAGGGGGCAATGTTTTCATATGTAGGGTGGTGCAAGAGTTTGGAATGAGCTGCCAGAGAAAGTGGTGGAGTTTGGTACAATTACAACGTTTAAAAAGCATCTGGGTATACAAATAGGAAGGGTTTAGAGGGATAGGGGCCAAAGGCTGGCAAATGGGACTAGATTAATTTCGGAAATCTGTTCAGCATGGACAAGTTGGACCAAACGGTCTGTTTCTATGCTGTATATCTCTATGACTCTCTGCTGCATACAGCCACACTATTCCAAAGACTTCACAGGACTGCTCAAAACTCTAAGTAAAATTAAACCAAGACAGCAAGGTTTAGCAAGGTTTAAGAGATGTTTAGACAGGTAGATGAACAGGCAAGGAATAGAGGGATACTGACCATGAAAGTCGATGGAATTCATTTAGAATGACATCATGGTCAGCTCAGACATGGTGAACCAAAGGATTTGTTCCTGCGCTGTACTGTTCTATGTTCTATGTAAGTTACAAGCGTACTCCTTAGGCTTAAAAAAAACAAGTTTGAGAAATCTCTAAGAAACCACCAGGCCCCATTATTTACCTTGTTGGCTTAACAAACCATCGAAAACAAATTTAGGTCCATTAGTGGTTCTCACAAACCTATACACTCTGGATCCAGGCATCAATAACTGTTTTTAAAATAAATATTTACAAGGTAATTTTTCACTTCAGACAGGAATCCTACTGGTTACTAGCTCAAAACTCAGAAACGCAAACTTACAATAAATAATATTAAACCATACATATAAATCCCACTGCTTACATCACAGCAGAAAGACACAAGGTGTGTTTTTGCGATACGTTCTGACAAAAGTGACTTGACTGACATGCAGCTCTTCGACTTGCACGTGGAGAGCATCTTCACTCTGACTGTGTCAAAGCCCCTGGGCTGGTATCAGAGGCTGCCCTTGGCTTAGTGCATCAGGACCTATAGGGCAACATCTATCCTCAACGAAAAGTTTTTTTATAAAATTCATTCATGGGATGTGGATGTCCATGGCCAGCCCATTATTTATTGCTTTTCCCTAACTTGCCAGTTGAGAGTCAACCACATTTCTGTGGGCTTGGAGTCACATGTAGGCCAGAGCTGAAAAATATGCTGCTGGAAAAGAGCAGCAGGTCAGGCAGCATCCAAGGAGCAGGAGAATTGATGTTTCGGGCATAAGCCCTTCTTCAGGAATGAGGAAGGTGTGCCAAGCAGGCTAAGATAAAAGGTAGGGAGGAGGGACTTGGGGGAGGGGCGTTGGGAATGCGATAGGTGGAAGGAGGTTAAGGTGAGGGTGATAGGCCGGAGAGGGAGTGGGGGCAGAGAGGTCGGGAAGAAGATTGCAGGTCAAGAAGGCGGTACTGAGTCCAAGGGTTGGATCTGAGATAAGGTGGAGGGAGGGGAAATGAGGAAGCTGGAGAAATCTGCATTCATCCCTTGTGGTTGGAGAGTTCCTAGGTGGAAGATGAGGCGCTCTTCCTCCAGGTCACATGTAGGCCAGATTGGTTGAGATGGCAGATTTCCTTCCCTAAAAGACATTTGTGAACCCAATGGGTTTTTCCCCAACAATCAACACTGGTTTCATGGTCATCATTAGACTCCCAATTCCAGATATTTATTGAATTCAAATTTCACCATCTGCCCTGGCAGGATTCGAACCAACATCCGCAGAGCATTCCCTGAGTTTCGGGATTATGGCTCAGGCAAGGGCAACTTTCTGGATCACAAACCTTTAACACAATTGCTGGAATATTATCTGAGCCATAACCTTTGCAATATCTCGTGACTCTAACTATTTCTTGATATCACATGGAATGAATCGTATCTGTTGAAGACTGGCATCTGTGATGTTGGGGACCACTGGAGGAGGCCGAGATGGATCATCTACTCAGCACTTCTGGCTGAATATTGCTGCAAATGCATCAGCCTTATCTTTTGCACTGATGTGCTGGGCTCCTCCACCATTGAGGATGGAACCTCCTCCTCCTCCAGCGAGGTTTTTTTAATTGTCCACCATCATTCACAGCTGGATGTGGAAGGACTGCAGAGCTTAGATCTACTCCATTGATTGTGGGATCGCTTATCTGTGTCTACCACTTGCTGCTTATGCTGTTTGGCACACAAGTAGTCCTGTTTGGTGGCTTCACCAGGTTAATACCTCATTCTGAGGTGTGCCTGGTGCTGCTCCTTGCATGCCCTCCTGCACTCTCCATTGAACCAGGGTTGATCCCCTGGCTTGATGGTAATGGTTGAGTGAGGGATATGTTAGGCCATGAGGTTACAGATTGTGCTGAAGTACGATTCTGCTGTTGTTGATGGTCCACAGCATCTCATGGAGCCCAGTCTTGTGCTGCTACATCTGATCAAAGTCTGTCCCTTTTAGCACAGTGATAGTGCCACACAACACAATGGAGGCTATTCTTAATGTGAAGACGGGACTTTGTCTCTACAAGGACAGTGCGGTGGTCACTGTTAGTGATATTGTCATGGACAGGCACATCTGCAACTGGCCGATTGGTAAGGATGAGGTCAAATATGTTTTTTCCTCTGATCAGTTCCCTCACCAGCTGCCGCAGCTCCAGTCTAGCAGCTATGTCTCTTAGGACTCAATCAGCTCAAACAGTTTACTGCTACCAAGCCACTCTTGGTGGTGAACATTGAAATCCCCCACCCAGAGTATGTTTTGTGCCCTTATCATCGTCAGTGCTTCCTCCAAGTTTTCTTCAACATGGGCTGAGGGAGGATGGTACGTGGTAATCGGCAGCAAGCTTCCTTGCCTATGTTTAACCTGAAGCCATGAGACTTCATGGGGTCGGGAGTCAATGTTGAGGACTCTCAGAGCAACTCCCTCCTGACTGTATCCCACTGTGCCACCACCTCTGCCTGGGTCTTCCTGCTGGTGGGACAGGACATATCCAGGGATGGTGATGTCTGGGACTTTGTCTGTAAGGTATGATTCCATGTGTATGCCTATGTCAGGCTGTTGCTTGACTAGTCTGTGAGACAGCTTAACTAGGTTTGGCATTAAACTCCAGGTGTCAGTCAGGAGGACTTTGCAGAGTCAACAGGTACCTGGATCAATGCCAGGTGACCTGTCCAGTTTAATTTATTTGAGCGATTAGTACAACTGAATGGCTTGCTAGGCCACTTAGAAAGCAATTGAGAGTCAACTACATTGCTGTAGGTCTGGAGTCACATAACAGGCCAGGCCAGGCCTGAAGGGCATTAGTGGACCAGATAGTGGCACAGTAGCTCTGTGGTTAGCACTGCTGCCTCCTAGTGCCAGAAATCCAGGTTCAAATCCAGCTTCGGGTGACTGCCTGTGTGGAGCATACATATTCTCCCTGTGTCTGTGTGGATTTCCTCCCACAATCCAAGGGTGTGCAGATTAGGTAAATTGCCCACTGTGTTCAGGGATGTGTAGGTTAGGTGTATGAATTGGGGGTAAATGTAGAGGAATGGGTTTGGGTGGGATACCCTTTGGAGGGTTGGTTGGGCTGAAGGGCCTGTTTCCACACCATAGAGATTCTTTCAAGGTAGATTTGTTTTTATTCCTGTTAACCAGTAGATTATTAATTCCGGATTTAAAAAAAAATTGAACTCAAATTCCACCATCTGCCATCGAATTGGATCCCTAGAGCATTAGCTCAGTTACCACTAGGCCATCAACTCCCCAGTGTCCAACATGGAGGTCATTCAGAGCAAGCAGCAAGCTGAAGTTGCCAGGTACCCACTCTGGTTTCCAAATCCAGTTTTCCTGACATCCAGATTGTTTTGCAGGTTTGGAAAGATAGCAGACTGAATATTAATGGTGAAAGTTGTGCCACCAACAAGATGTTCAACAAGCTTTAACCACTGTCAATTGGAAACTCACTGCTGCCAAGTGAGAATCACACCACCCCACTTGTGGAAAACATACAAGATGACACAAGCTCATAACATCAAGATGGGTCTCGCTGGACCTATTCTTCAATGCATTTTGCCATGACCCGGGTCACTCAGAAGTCTACACGATTCTGCCCCCGTGGGTCTGTTTGTGGGCAAAAGAAAGGCTCACTTTAATCTAACACTTTGCATGACGTCACCAGATTGCAAAGTTATTAAAGTACATCTGAGGTGCAGTCACTTGTGTTTGCATTAAGTGCTGCAGGCGATTTGTGCACAACAAACTCCCTCAGAAGAAAAATGAGATAATAAAGAAATGATCTGTTTTTGTGATGCGAATTGAAAGGTAACATTTGGCCATAATGAATGCCTCGTTCTCTACAACAATGTTACTGAATCTTTTACATCTATTTGAAGGAGCAGACAGGCCCTCAGTTGAACATCTCATCCTGGGCTGTGATGACAAGTCGAGACATTTGTTTTGATTGCACACATTTTAATTAGTTTCCTTTCCAATCTTGAATTGAAAAACGAAGCAGTTCAGTGCATCTGAAAGAACTTTACTGTTGCCTTCTAGAAGATTCTATCTCACTGTAAGAACCTGCTCATTATCACTATCGCCCTTTGTAATACTGATGTGGAGGTGCCAGTGTTGGACTGGGGTGTACAAAGTTAAAAATCACACAACACCAGGTTATAGTCCAACAGGTTTATTTGGAAGCACTAGCTTTTGGAGTGCTGCTCCGAAGGCTAATGCTTCCAAACGAACCTGTTGGACCTTTCCCTTTGTATTACGATACCTTGTTGCCAGACATTTTGAATTGAATTGAATGGAATAATTTATTGTCACTTGCATTTAATAAATAAATACAGAGAAAAATGCAAAATGTCACCATGCTCTGGCACTATTTTGACTTACAGAGGCTATAAGACTGAAATGAAACTCCATCTGCCACTCCTCAGCCCATTGATCCAATCGATCAAGATCTCTTTGTAATCTTGGATAACCTTCCTCACTGTCCACTCTTTTGGTGTCATCTGCAAACTAAACTCTTATTGTCTTCCAAACCATTTATCCTCTCATATAAGATTTAAATATACGTGAAAATAGAGTCATCTTCCTCCTGGCTCAACATCGCGGGGGTCTCCTCAACAGGCTTTGTCCCACTATTGTCCCCCTCCCCAGCATCACAGTCCATTCTAGGATGGCCAATTCAGGCTTACTGCATTGCCACAGTGAAGCCCAACGTCTTCGATTGCAGATGCCACCTTCTCCACAGATGCCACTTTCTCTGCCGACACTGCCGTGATGCCCATTCTGCTGCCAGCACCGAACCTAACATGCTTTGAAGACGCCATTCCTCCGGTGCCATATTTCACCGCTGGGCCTGCCTCACCAATGTCACCTTTGCCGATGTATCAGCCGCCGATGCCGATACCGGGTCTTCTGTTCCTCTCTTCTGGCATATGACAATGGTATCACCTAAGCTTCTGATTCAGAGACTACAAACTTGGTAGCTTCCACTGCTAAAAAAACACCCACACCCACACCCACGGCCGTAACATAGACCTCCAAACATATCATCTTACTGCCTTTACTCAAAAAGCTTACCTAGATTTTATTGTTCTTTAGGACTCCGATAAGTGTGTCTGTAAGAGTGATTCTTAAGTTTGTATCAGTGACAACAAAAATCTTTAATTCAAGGGAGTAGGTGTTGACAATCACACTTGGGAAATGCTTCCTTTGACAGATTGTGACTTTCACAACAACCCTATTCTAAAACCACGTGTGGGTCTCGCGGACAGATGGTGGCTATATACATGATTTCGATGAGAATATAGGAGTTTGGTTAGTAAGTTTGCAGATGACACCAAAATAGTGGATAGTGAAGAAGGTTACCTAAGATTATACAGAGATCTTGATCAATTGGGTCAATGGGCTGAGGAGTGGTAGATGGAGTTTAATTTAAATAAATGAATAAATATTACATTTAGGACTTACACGATTAATGGTAGGGCCCTGAGTAGTGTTGTAGAACAGAGAGACCTACGGCAGGAGCAAATTGCTGCAGATGCTGGAATCTGCACTGAAAACAAAATGCTGGAAATCACAGTCGGTCAGACAGTATCCATGGAGAGAGTAAGCTAACATCGTGAGTCTAGATGACTCTTCATCAGAGCTGAAGAACTCTTTATCACTCCAAGAATGCTGCCTAACCTGCTGTGATTTCCAGCATTTTTTGTTTTCAGAGAGATCTACGGATTCAGGTACGTGCTCCTTTGAAATCTGCGTCACAGGTAGACAGAGTAGCTAAGAAGGCATTTACAGACTTGCCTTCATTGTTCAGACCTTTGAGTATAGGGGTTTAGGGTTCATATTGAGATTGTACAGGACATTGGTGAGGCCTCTTCTGGAGTACTGTGTGCAGTTATGGTCTCCCCACTATAAAAAGGGTATTATTAAATTGGAGAGGGTGTACAGAAAAGATTCACCAGGATGTTGCCAAAATTGAGAGTTGGAGTTATAAAAATAGGCTGGATAGACTGGGACTTTTTTTTACTGAAGCATAGGATGTTGAGGGGTGACCTTATAGAGATTTAGAAATGACAGGCATAGATAAAATGAATAGCAAGGTTCTTTTCCATAGGGTGAGGGAAGAAAGTATTAAAAAGGACATGAGGTGCAACGTCTTTACACAGAGTGGCTTATGTATGGAATGACCATTGAGAGGAAATGGTAGATGCAACTGTGGTTACAACATTTAAAAGATTTGGATAAGAACATGAATAACAAAGTTTAGGAGAGGTATGGGCCAAATGCAGGTAAGTGAGACTAGCTTACCTTGGGAACATGGCTAGCATGGACTAGTTAGACTGAAAGGTCTGTTTCCATGCTGTTTGACTCTGTGTCTAGACTAGTAATACAGAAGCAGGCTAATGCTTTCAGGATATGGATTTGACTTTCCAGCTGAAGAAATTTAAATTCAATTTGTGACTTTGGAATTGAAAACTAGTCTCAAGTAATGGTGACCACAGAATAATCATTAATCGTTATTTAAAAAAAAAACTATCTGCTCACTAATGTACACTAGGCATGGAAACCTGCAGTCTTTACCTGGTCTGGACGACATGTAGGCTCCATAACCACAGAAATGTGAATAAATTCCTCCTCAATATCATCTGGCCCCATATAGTGAGGAAGCCATTTTCTTAATCCACAGCTCTTACTTGCATTCTGTTGGAAACCCAGGATTTGTAACTCCACTAGTACTTTACATTATGATTGAATTCGCCTATTATCTCTAAAACATGGCTTCTGTGCTAGTTTTCTTCATTACACACTGTGCTGGCCCCCTGTGTATCAGGAACTGATCTGATTGTATGGAGAATGACTCAAAAAGTTTCTCAAAATTGCTCAAAAGATCTTTGCAACCAACTTTAGCCATTCCAATCATTTGACACAATGTTCTTCAGCCCTAATTTCTCAGATGCAACGTAAAACAAAATTAGATCCTATGCCAGTTATCACTTCTCTGTTGTATATTGCACTGTGTAAGATTAGCTCAACTGCAAGCAGCCATTGCTCAACAAACTTTACCTGTACCTTCCCAGTGAAGAGAGGATTAGAGATGGAAGTATAGCAAAATGTTTGATTATTGCAAGATATGTACTTCCTGCTGAAATAAAAAAGATTTGTAGGAAATGAAATGTAAACAATTCACAGAACAAAAATAGTATCTTCGTGTTAAGTTGCCCTCTTTCCTAATTGAAACTAGAAATTTAATAAAGGGATATTCACCATAGTCTAGTTAGTGTCATTAGAGAGAGTTGACTAGTGGTGAGTTTAATCTGAGGGTCACCAACCTCAGGTAAGGGGTGAGGTTTCAAAAGACAGCACCTTCATGATGACCTCAGTTGCTATGGGAATGAAATCCACACTGTTAGCATCACTCTGCACTACAAACCAGCTCTACACCCAAATGAACTTACCCATCCTACTTTGGCACTGGAATTGCTTATTAGCTACAAAACATTTACTTTTGTGCTTCTAACATGATCATACATTAATTTACGGTTGCATCAGTAAATATTTAGGCTGTCTGTCTGAAACATGTGATTAGATCTTTGTACATGATCCTGTGACAGAGATTTTCAGAATGGTTCACCATTTTAAATGAGGCCAATTTAAGACTATTTCCTTTCTGGGAGGTGAGGTCAACCTGAAGGATGCCACTTGGTTGAGAGCTCAGATTTAGTATTCCTGATAATCTGCGCTGAATCAATTTGTAAAGGAGGATCCCCAGTTTCCCCAGTTACTGGTTTCATTATTTGGTTCCCTTCAATTTTTCAGTCTCCTGATTGACAATATGTTCCAAACCTTGGGGCAACTTGAGTGTGCCCCATCCTCAGTTGAAAGGAGTCAATATTGACACCAGTCTGATCACATACACACTGACAGTTACAACACAGAAACATTCTGCTTCAGTCACATTGATGTTGACTGCATTTTGCAGGTCTAATCCATTTAAGGACCAAATTATTGCAGAAATTGTGTTTTGTTTGCCTATTGCGGCCATTTATGTAACGAGGGGTTTGATTACGTCTTGGTCAAATACATAATATACCAGGTTCCAGACTTTCTGGTTCAGAATCTGTCATTAGAGAGCAATGTTTATTATGAGATTTGAAGACAAATTTTCTGCCCATCCCACTTACATTCAATTGATAGAAATGACTAGATTCTGAATGTTGGGCTCTTGAGTAATGGTGCTGTCCCTACCTCAGAGATCTGGGTTCCAGTCCCACCGACTCCTGAGGTGTAATAACATCTCAAAATGAGAATACACCTCGAATCAGAAAATGACAAAGGCTACCTCTGCCTGTAAGGAGCTGTTCAATGGTCTCAATTGTTTTAAGTTGGATTTTCTGAGGAGTGAAAATAACAGACAGATTCCACACTGCACCTATTGATTCAAGTTAAGAGAGAGCTCTATACTTTTAACAAAAGATTCCAAAGCCATATCTTGCCAAAATACAGAGTGCTTCTTAAACGTTATGTTATTCCTATTATGCATGATCATGGAAGGAAGGTCAACCATGGTCCCCTTTTCACGGCAGGAGTTTCATGCTTTAAATATCCAGCAGCATAGAAAAGAAAGTTTGACAGTTCCATGTAAGAGTAGTAAATAAGGCAAAGGTGAGATTAGGATGTCAGGTAGGAACAGTGCCAGGTAGGTAGGGTGCCAAGGCACAAAATGGGAATGATGGCAGGGAAGAGATTGAGTATTTAGGATAGGTAAGGGTAGGTAGATGCATCAGGATTGATGTGGTGGGTGGGGTGGGGGCTGGGAGGTTAAGTGCTATTATGCCCTGTAGGAGGAAAGGAGTGTGTTGGGTCTACTGACTTTGGGCGAGAAGGTCAGGTACTAAAAAGAGGGAATTCTTGAGTCCCAGAAAGTGGGTTATTGAGTCCTGGGGAGATAGGAGACTTGTTGGGTCCACTGTTGGAATGGATGGAGATGGGTGCGGTGTAGGAGTTATCGGGTCCCAGGAAGGAGAGGAGTGGTGATGTTGGAATTGGGGGGGGTTTGGGTACATGTCAGGTTCTACAGTGGAAGTAGATGCTGGTTCCTGGAGGAAAGGTGGGGGGGGGGGGGGGGGGGGCGGATTCAGGCCTGGTGGCAGAGGAAGGGGGGATTGGTCCCAGGATGAGAATCGGGTTCTGCGTGAAGAGGATGTCATCAAATCTGAGTCTGGGAGGGTGCTTGTGGTTTGAGGAGATGTAGTACTGTGTGTGTGGCAAATTAGGATGTCAGTTTCATTGTCAGCCAGGGGTTTGATTAGCTTTCCAGTGCCTAGCCTTTCCACTAACTGCTGCAGAACTCCTGAATTCCCCAGTTTAAACAGATACTTCCATAAGGTTACAGCCTCGGTGGAATTTACCAAATGGAGTCTTGAATTTCCTAGACAATCCCCTCGGATTCTATTAGGTCAGGGATACTGCAGGATCCTGATGTACAACTCCTGTCTTTTTCTGCAGAAAGGAAAATATGCCATCAGAAAAATCCATGCCTTTAACATTTTATCATTGCCTGTGAACAACAGAGTGTGAGCATCTGTGTGAGAGACAGAGTTCTTTTATCAGTGCTAGCACAACAGTTGGTTTTAGATTTAGAATGAAATTCTGCCACTCTGATTAAAACAGGAAAATTACAATCATGCCGAGGAGATATATTCATTGATGAAACTGCATGGTAATTAACCTAATATTTTAAGAGCTTGTATGCACTTGGAAAGGCAAGGATTGTTTATAGGGGTAGTCAAGATTGCTTTGTGCATAGGAAATCATGTCTCACAAACTTGATTGAGTTTTTTGAAGAAGTAATGAAGAGGATTGATGAGAGCAGAACAGTGGACATGATCTATATGGATACACAGGGCGTTTGACAAGATTCCTCATGGCAGACTGGTTAGCAAGGTGAGATCACATGGAATACAGGGACAACTAGCTATTTGGATGTGGAACTGGCTTGAAGGTAGAAGACAGAGGGTGGTGGTGGAGGGTTGTTTTTCAGACTGGAGGCCTGTGACCAGTGGTGTGCCACAAGGATCGGTGCTGGGTCCACTGCTTTTTGTGATTTATATAAATGATTTAGCTGTGAACATAGGAGGTACGGTTACTAAATTTGCAGATAACACCAAAATTGGAGGTGTAGTGGACAGTGAAGAAGGTTACCTCAGAGTATAACAAGATCTTGATCAGATGGGCCAATGGGCTGAGGAGTGGCAGATGGAGTTTAATTCAGATAAATAAGAGGTGCTTCATTTTGGTCAGCTAAATCTGGGCAGGACTTATACATTTACGGGTAAGATTCTGGGGAGTGTTGCTGAACCAAGAGATCTTGGAGTGCAGGTTCATAGCTCCTTGAAAGTGGAGTCGCAAGTAGATAGGATAGTGAAGAAGGCGTTTGGTACATTTTCCTTTATTGGTCAGACCATTTAGTGCAGGAGTTGGGAGATCATGTTTGCATGAGATTAGTTAGACTACTTTTGGAATATTGCATGCAGTTCTGGTCTCCTTGCTATTGGAAGGATGTTGTGAAACCTGAAAGGGTTCAGAAAAAATTTAAAAGGATGCTGCCATGGTTGGAGGGTTTGAGCTATTGGGAAGGTAAGTAATCCTACATGGTAAAGAGCTGTATTAACTGTGAAGGCAGATTTAACATGTAATCTTGGAACGTTTATTATTTTTAAAATGCTAGCATTACATTAAGTTTTATCGCTTTCATAACAGGTTTCAGTATTACCATCCGTCAGTGCACAGTCATTTCTCCTTATTAAACATTTCTAAGGGAATGTTTCCTGTGATTGTCGTCTGCATTCCATCATGTGGATTACCCGTCAATGAATCAACCGTGCTTAGATCCGAAGTGATAGCTATTATTTTCATTGAGCTTGAGACATTTACTTCTATATATGGGTAGAATTTTACTTCTGTTTAATCCTTACCTGCTGTCTATTGCTGTACAAGTCCACACCATTATCAATTTGACACTGAACTTATAAAACGTTTCACCCAATTTAACGACATTTGTGCCTTAAGGAGTTTAGGTGCTATATTGGCATGGATAGAGAATTAGCTCATGTGCAGGAAACAGTCAGTGGGGATAAAGGATTCTTTCTTAGTCTGGTGACTTCTGACCAGTGAGGTGCCATGGGGAATCAGTGCTGGGACCTCAACTGTTTACAATAGATATTAATGACTGGGAGGAAGGAACTGAATGTACTATAGCCAGCTTTGCAGATAACAGAAAAATAGGTGGAAAAGCAGGTTGTGAGAGGGATACAGACAATTTACAGAGAGATATTGAAAGGTTAAGTTAGTGAGGAAAAAGTTGGCAAATTGAGTTTAATGTGAGAAAAATACAAAGTTGTTCATTTGGAAGGGAGAACAAAAGAATCGAGTATTATTCAAATGGAGTAAAACTGCAGAAAGCTGAAACACAAAGGGACTTGGGATCTTGGGACCACTTGCTCATGAAACGCAGAAAGCTAGCAACCTGGGGCAGCAGGTAATCAGGGAGGCGAATGGATTGTTGGCCCTTATTTCAAGGGGGTTGGAGTAAAAGAGGAGGGAAGTCTTACTACAACTGTACTAGATGCTGGTGAGACCACATCTGAAGTACTGCAAGAAGCCTTGGTTCCCTTATTCAAGGAAAGATATCATTTCATTGGATATTGTTCAGAGGAGGTTCACTAGGATGATCCCTGGTATGGACGCATTGCGTTATGAGCAAAGACTAAACACATTGGTACTCTACTCGCTGGCGTTTAGAAGAATGAGAGGTGATCTCATTGAAACATAGAGGATTCTCAAGGGGCTTGACAGAGTCAACTCTGAGAAAATGCTTTCCCTCGTGGGAGAGTCTAGGACCAGAGGACATAATCTCAGAATAATAAAAGGATGCCGATTTAAGATTAAGATGAGAAAGAATTTCTTTTCTGAAGTTTGTGAGTCTTTGGAACTCCTTGCCATAGAGAACTGTGGGTCAGAGTTCTTGTGGATATTTAAGGCTAAGAAAGATTCTTGATCACCAAGGGAATCAAGAAGGGACAGGAAAGTGGGAGTGAGGAACATTGGACATCAGCCATGATCCTATTGAATGGTGAAACAGATTGAGGGGATGAACAGCCTGCTTCTGTTGGTAATGCTTATGGTCTTATACAGTCCATCCCACCTTCTATATTTAACCCTCTCTACATCTCAGATTTGTTAGGTGGTAATTATATAATTCTACAGAATTTAACAAATTCAAAGAGTTCCCTGATAATAAGCAGTTAAACTATAATATTGACAATTCTTCTCACTATAGTTTAAATATGGATTTAAATGTACCATTTACATTTTCTTAAATAAATAAAAGTTTGGTCAAAGTTTACAAACACAGGTTATCTTGACTTGATTTGGTTTATTATTCTCACATGTACCTAGATACAGTGAAAGGTTTTGTTTTATGGGCAGTACCAGCAGATCATGCCATACAAAGTGCATTAGGAGAAGAGAACAGAGTGAGGAACACAATGTTATGGCTGCACAAACAACCAGGTCAACATTAAACTTGAAATTTGAGAGGTCCATTCAGAAGTCTAATAACAGTGGGGAAGAAGCTGCCCTTGAACCTGGTTGTACATTTATACAAACGTTTATATCTTAAGTTAAAACATCAATGAAATTATTGTTATTTGGTGTTCAAGAATCCTTTTACTAACTTTCTGCAGGTTAACAGCGGGATCGATGTTGTGATGTTCCAGCTGTGATGCGTGGTGCTATATTGAACTGTTTAGTATTGATGGAGAATGAAAGTTGTTTCTTGATGCCAAGAACTCCAACTGCTGGGCACAAGTTGGATTTTGGTTCATACAAGTCTTTGCTGATCCTTTACAAACCTACCCCCTGGAAGGGTATAACTGAGTTTGGATTGTCTAACTTTGGCAGAAAGAATCACAGATTTGTCATGGTACAGAACGAGGTCATTTAGCTCATTAAGTTTGCTCTCTCCAGCAAATGTTATGACTTAGTGCTATTCTCCTGCCTTTGCCCATATTTTTACATGCTGTTTCTATTCAAATAATTATCCAATGACTCTTTGAATGTATCAGCTGACTCTGCCTTGACTACATTTCCAGGCAGTACATTCCTGATCCAATTCACTCATTGCATGATAAAGGCTTTTCTTACATCACATTTATTATGCTTCCAAATCACTTCAAATCATTGCCCTCTCATTCTCAATCCTTTTGCGAGCAACAACAGTTTCTCCCTATCCACTCCATCCAGATCTCTCATTATCTTGAAACCTTCTATTCCAGATCTGCTCTTTTGCATTTTCCTTTCAAGGAAAACAGTTGAAACCTCTCCAAACGATCCTCAAATATTTCTCATTCATAAAACTATTCTTGTAAATATCTCCTGCACCGTCTCCAACAGAGATTTACAAAAACGCAAACTCACTGTGATGTTGTGGGTGATTAAGTTTCTATGAAAGTTCCGGTTAGTCGTTGTCGTGATGTTTGTCTGGATTTGTCTTGCTCTCGATTGTATCATTTGACTGTCTGTGTGACTACGGAGGATCTTGATGGAGAACCGTTGCTGGTGTTTTTGAATCTGTAATCTGTACTGTTTGTCCTGTTCGGGTCCGAACTCTGCTGGTTTAAAGGTGGTCCGGAGTCCGTGTGGGGTGAGTTGGTTACGGAGACAGGCACTGAGGAAGCAAATGTGGCTGTGATAGCGAGTTTGTTTCAGGACATGGTTGAAGAGCTTCAGGGCTGAGGAAATGACCTGGGAGTTGCAATGAGAGAGAGACTCCCTGAGATTCTTGTAGAGAGAGGAGGAAAACTTCTTCAAGGCAGGCATCCTTGCAAGAGGATTCGCAGTAGGGTTAAAATCAACGAGGTAAAAACAATGACTGCAGATGCTGGAAACTAGATTCTGGATCAGTAGTGCTGGAAGAGCACAGCAATTCAGGCAGCATCCGAGGACAGGCAAAGAAGGGCTTTTGCCCGAAACGTCGATTTTGCCTGTCCTCGGATGCTGCCTGAATTGCTGTGCTCTTCCAGCACTACTGATCCAGAATCTAGTTTCCAGCATCTGCAGTCATTGTTTTTACCTGTGTGACTATCTGAGTATCTCTGTGCGTCTGTGTGGCATTGATATTCATAGAATTGCAGAATCCCTACAGCATGGAAGCAGGCCATTCGGTCCATCGAGTCCACACTGAGCCTCAAAAGACCATCCCACCCAGATCCTAATCCTGTAATCCTGTATTTCTCATGACTAATCCACCTAATCTGCACAATATTATTCTGTTATTGAGAACCTCTTACGAATAATAACACATCTCTGTTAGAAAGCCTGTTCCTTAAGTTCTGGTTTTCTCTCTCTCTCTCTCTCTCCTTCTTTCATTCCCAGCTCTCTCACTCGCTCCTAATGCCTGACCTGCTCCTGTTTCCTTTGTCTCTCAGCAATGCCCTAAAACTTCCATTTATTGAATGAATTGGATCAATACCTTTTTTTCAAAGAAGAACTTATAAGAACAGCAATGGTGTGATTCACCTTTTACAGGTCCCTTTGGTTTTCTTTTTCTCAATCCTGGTATTTTTTAAAAAGATGTTGATGACAATGTAGTTTCTCTCTGTGAATGATTCCTTAGAAGGAAACTGCTTCCCTCAAGATCACTTTGGCCATTTTAAAGTTGGGATATTATTGGATATGGGCCACGTGCAGGCAGATGAGACGAGTTCAGAATGGCATCATGGTTGGCGCAGACAAGGTGGGCCGAAGGGCCTGATCCTGTGCTGTATTGTTCTATGCTTCAACAAGTTGTCCTAGGTGCCTCAGATGTATGAGTCACACAAAGCAAGTAAGTGCTTTCCAAATTCTTGGGGATTTTTGTGGAGTGATACATGATCCCTCTTTGTGAGAAGCTTGTGAGACAGATCAAGATCAAGTGAATGTTTCTCCCATTCAGTCAATAGCCTTTTAAGTGACAAGTATTTCAGTAAAATGCTGAATCACCTGGTTCACAGGGATCGATTCACAATGTGAAGAGACTGGAACAAAGGTTTGCTGTTCTCAATCTGCCCAGCACTTGACCCTGAAACATCTTTCTGACTGGTCTTTTAAAGCTGCTCACTATCCTGGCAAATGCCTACTCAAGCCTATTGTAGGCCTTGTCAGAAATTAGGTTCCACAGAGGTGGCTGCTTAAGGCATCTGTGGGCTGCTCCACTGGGTGGGAGGGAGCGCTATAGTCATGCGCAGGGTCTCCCGTCACAGCTCTGAAGCCTTTACTGACCTCTGGCAGCTGCAAGAATGGCTGCTTCCAGCCTTCAGGCAGCTTTGTGAGATCCAGTTCAGAAGTTACCTGGAGCGCAGCTATTGTTTTTCCATTCCCCCACCCCCCCCCAAAAAAAATGCCATTGCTTCGCCTTGCTTCTGGGAAGCAAGCCATCACCACAGCAACTGTGTGGCGCAACGATGGCATTGATTATCCAGAGAATATGAAGCTCCAAAAAATGAATAGGTATTTGTTGGGGGTTTTGAGCCATAACAGGACTCCTGGCAAACTTCCTATCAGACATACAAGGATGGCGATGTTGGTAGTATTGGACAGTTCTTTTTTTTTGTTAATTCTATAAGTAAGAGTCCAAGTTCCACTCATAGTTTACCTGTCAGCCATTCTGTATAGGAGCAGGAGTAGGCCATTCAGCCCCACAAGTCTGCTGCACCATTTTGAATCATGGCTGGTCTCATCTGGCTCAATGCTATATTCCCATGCTATCTTAATGATGTCAATAATAACTAGAAATCTATCAATCTCTGACATGAACTTAGTTCATGACTGGGTTTGCACGTAGATGAGAATTCCAAAGGTTCACCACCCGCTGACTGAAGAAGTTTCTCCTCAGCTCAGTCCTAAATGGCTTCAACAAATGCCCAGTTAAGCCTATTGTAGGCCTTGTCAGAAATTAAGCTCCACAGAGGTGGCTCCTTAAGGCAATTGCAGACTGCTCCACTGGGTGGAAGGGAAATGGGGCATGAGTGTGAAACACTGATCTACACACTAGTGCTCTCTGACCTGCATTATTGTGAGTACAATCTTTTGGGAGGGTCTGAGTGGGTTAATGTACCAGCCCTCACCTCCACAATACTGCTTCATCATCATGAGGTCATGTACATCCTTTTCTCATCAGTCCAGCAAGAATAAACATTCATGAATCGGTTAAGTTCGTGTGTGACTGAAAGCCTTAGTTGAAACTTTATTGCTGGAACAGCACAGCAGGTCAGGCAGCATCCAGGGAACAGGAAATTCGACGTTTCGGGCACAGGCCCTTCTTCAGGGCCCTGAAGAAGGGCCTGTGCCCGAAACGTCGAATTTCCTGTTCCCTGGATGCTGCCTGACCTGCTGTGCTGTTCCAGCAATAAAGTTTCAACTTTGATCTCCAGCATCTGCAGACCTCACTTTCTCCACTGAAAGCCTTAGGTCAAGAATTGATCATGTATCACCAAGGTATCGAACAATTACTATAGTAATTCCCAGTAAGGTTGCCAGTTCTGGTTAGATGTTTTCCAGCAGTTTGCATCCCACTTCCATCCATCCAGCACTCCGAATATTACGTTGAATTCTGGTCTCCTTGCTAGAGGAAAGATGTTATTAAATTTGAAAGGCTCAGACAGATTTACAAGGTTTGAAGTGAACGGGACCTGAAGGGGCAGCCTTTACACACAGAGGGTGGTGTGTGTTCGGAATGAGCTGCCAGAGGATGTGGTGGAGGCTGGTACAATTATGACATTTAAAATGTACTTGGATGGGTATATGAATAGGAAGGGTTGAAAGGGATATGGGCCAAAACTGGCAAATGGGAACTAGATTTAGTTTGGATATCTGGTTGGCATGAATGAGCTGAACCAAAGGGTCTATTTCCATGCTGTACAACTCTATGACTCTATGCACAGTGGCTCAGTGGTTAGCACTACTGCCTCACAGTGCTGGGGACCTGGGTTTGATTCCAGCCTCAGGCGACCGTCTGTGTGGCGTTTGCACATTCTCCCCGTGTCTACGTGGGTTTCCTCCGGGTGCTCCGGTTTCCTCCCACAATCCAAAAATGTGCAGGTCAGTGAATTGGCCACGCTAAATTGCCCGTAGTGTTAGGTGTAGGGGACTGGGTCTGGGTGGGTTACGCTTCGGCGGGTCAGTGTGGACTTGTTGGGCCGAAGGGCCTGTTTCCACACTGTATGTAATCTAATCTAATCTAATCTAAACTGTCTGTGTAGAGTTTGCACATTCTCCCTGTTTTTGCTGGGTCTTACATAAGTCGAAAGATGTGCAGGCTAGGTGGGTTAGCTCTGGTAAATGTGGGGTAGAGGGATAGGGTTGGTGCAGATTTGATGAGCCGAATGGCCTGTACCTGCACTGTATGGATTCTATATCCGTTCTCATGGTGCACCAAGTGAAAAGGAAACACTCTGTTTGTGACCTATTTGAACGATACTTACTTTCAGTCAGGGAGTCTTTGTGCCCCCAACCAATCATCTTTGAAGAATATGAGCACTCTGGAGTGCTTTCTTTTACTCTCTGCATATACAGACAGCTGGATACTTAACAGTTAATTTTTATCCAAAGACAATCTGAGAGCCATGACAACTCTTGCCCAATAGTGTACCATGAAGGCAGAGCTTTTAATCTGTTTCAATTCGATAGCTTCCTCCACGGGTCAGTGTTGAAGGATGTTCCCCTGTGATATACATAGCTGTAAACATAAGCACAGTCAGGTCAACCTATACTTGTTAGCTGCAAACACTGTGTTCTATCTGAGAATAATTTTTGAACTTCCTGCTTGTGGATGACCAATACACTGAAACATTGCATTGCTATGTGTTCACGGTATATTCATTTATTGTTAAGATAAACAGGCAAAGGACATTGTTTAACTGAGTATTTGGAGCACTTGGCTGTACAGGTATTGTAGGAGACAACACAATGCTGCATTCTGTTCAATAAACGCATCATCAAGAAACCTGTTGCCGTCTGTTTCATTCTGCAGCATCTGGCTTGGAATTATACCCTGTGTCAAAATGTGTCATGGGAGCTTTGACAAACTCTCGCCCCCTCCACTGCACCCCTTCCCCCCCCCTCCACCTTTCAATGGGATAGCAACATAATGTCTTATTCTGAAATGCAGCACCCCTGATGGTGTCTCCTATGTGGCTGGAAAAGATTTCATGTTTCCATGCTGAAAAAGAGCAGGCAGTTAATTGGATATAGTTATCCCTGAACTTACACCACTCACACAAATGATTCGGTAATTATGACATGGTCGTTTGTGGAAGATTGCTGTGTAGAAATTGCTTCATACATTCTCCTCATTCAAAAGTACTTCATTTCCTGTAAAGTGCTTTGGGGCCCCTGAGATCATGCTAATTATGAATGTTACCTTTAGATCGAACCATTGGTGGTAATGTGAGAACAGGCCGTACGCCATCCCTGTTTCTTAAAGGATGTGCAGCCAGGCCCTGATGATGAAAGGACTGTGCAATGCCACAAATGGAGCATGCATGGTGAGAAGGAACATTTTTATTCATTCACTGGATGAGGACGTCACTGGTGAGGCCAGCATTTATTGTCCATCCCTAACTGCACAGATCGAAGTTAAGACTCAACCACATTGCTGTGGGTCTGGAGTCAAATGTAGGCCAAACCAGGTAAGGATAGCACCTCCCTTCTCTAAAGAACGTTAGTGAACCCGATGGGTTTTTCCCGACAGTCAGCAATGGATTCATGATCATCATTAGACTCTTAACTCCAGAGTTATTTTATTGAATTCAAATCCCACCATCTGCCATGGCCAGGATTTGAAACCGGGTCCCCAGGGTATTATCCCCTGGGTCACAGGATTAACAGTCTAGCAATAATACCACAAGGCCATCACCTCCATTGAAAGGCAATGCTGAAGAACAAGTATTGAGTTTTCAACAGTGAGTATGTAGCCACATCCTTGTTGGTGGGGCCGAACTGCCTCAGTAGATGGTATTACCATTAAACCCAGTTGTGAAAGGAGAGAGGTACAGCGTCAGAATTATCCCTCGAAGAACAAAGAGAGAAGATAATCTTCCAACGGAGTGTTAGAACTCAGAATGTTTTTCTACTAATGGCCATTGAGACCAAGTCTATGGACTGAATTTTCAGAGTGCCCTGAGATCTCATGTTGGAAGGGGTTTATAAATGCCAGTCCTCAGTGAAATATCAATAAGGAGTTGAACCATATAGAGTCATAGAGATGCTCAGCATGGAAACAGACCCTTCGATCCAACCCATCCATGCCGACAATGCTGACCAGATATCACAACCCAATTTAGTCCCATCTGCCAGCACCCGGCCCATTTCCCTCCAAACCCTTCCTATTCATATACCCATCCAAATGCCTCTTAAATGTTGCAATTGTACCAGCCTCCACCACGTCCTCTGGCAGCTTCCATACCCGTACCACCCTCTGTGTGAAAAAGTTGCCCCGTAGGTCTCTTTTATATCTTTTCCCCTCTCACTCTAAACCTATGCCCTCTAGTTCTGGTCTCCCCCACCCCAGGGAAAAGACTTGGTCTATTTACCCTATCCATGCCCCTCATAATTTTGTAAACCTCTATAAGGTCACCCCTCAGCCTCTGATGCTCCAGGGAAAACAGCCCCAGCCTGTTCAGCCTCTCCCTATAGCTCAAATCCTCCAACCCTGGCAACACCTTTGTAAATCTTTTCTGAACCCTTTCAAGTTTCACAACACCTTTCCGATAGGAAGGAGACCAGGATTGCATGCAATATTCCAACAGTGGCCTAACCAATGTCCTGTACAGCCACAACATTAACACCCAAACTCCTAAACTCAATACACTGACCAACAAAGGAAAGCATACCAAACGCCTTCTTCACTATCCTATCTACCTGAGACTCCACTTTCAAGAAGCTATGAACCTGCACTCCAAGGTCTCTTTGTTCAACAACACTCCCTAGGACCTTACATATGCAAACAAAGGAAATGAGAGTTAGGAATCGTGCTCTCCCTCTGACTGAGGCCAGTTAAGGTAGTTTAAAGCTCTTTCAGAGCTGGTAAACAGTTTGAAGTTTAAAGTACGGGACGGATTAGCAAGACCTTCAGAAACTGAGCAGCTGTAAGGCCATCAAAATTCCCCATGACTGAACAGTGAGACCCTTTACCCTCCAGCAGATTAGTCGGTCTCAGATCTTCAGTCCCTTCTCCAAACTGCCTGGATAAATCCATGGGGGTGAGGAATGTCTGTCCAATGTCTGTGGTGACTGACCCCTCTACAGGAGCCTCTGGTCAGGGCACAGAGGAGATACAATCAAATCCAACTGCTCAGCAATGCCACTGAGTGGGCCATCATTCTTCAGAAGATGTGATTTTGGTCCCTATGCTGCTCAGAAATGACATCTGTTGCAAAGCTCTCAGTCAGTGCGGACGTCTGCTGTGTTCTGCATAACATCAGCCTCTGGAGAGATGTACACCTTGAAGATGGTGAGAGCCTGCTAGGGGTCAATGCATTGAGGGCTCGAGTAGGAGCAGGGAGGAGGAGAAATTGAAGGTGGAGGGAGATGACACTGAACTGAGAGGTGCCCCTTCCCCATGATGAATTCACCTCTTCCTGCTGCCTTCTGGGAAAAGGAATCTCCTCCTCTCACAGAGCCCCCAGGCTAGCAGGAAGCAAAGGTTTACTGTGTCATGATCTCCTTCCTGCAGTGGGTGGGAGTTTTACTACTAGGGATGGACATGCTGTAGAGGATCACGCCTGAAAGGAACAGGAGTAGACTTCAACCTACTTTCCCCTCTGTGCGCTATTCTCCTCATTCTTGCACAACCCCAAGCTTGGAAATTTGAAGAAAATATTCCAGGTGGGAATGCCAACTGAGTCATTACTGTTTCTAGGAAGTGGCATCCCTTTGCTCGTTACCAAGAATTAATTAACTCCTCAGGAGCATTGCTACATGCTTCAGCTCCAGAACCAATGCTCCTCATCGTGCGGGCACAGTCTTACCAAGGTGCCAACTAACGTCAGAGCAGTTCCCCTGAAGGCTCTGTGCGGTTAGGTTTGCCAGGGCATAAAACACGGAATGACGACTTGCTGAAATATATTTGCATGTACGCTGACTAACTATGCAAATGTACAATTTGAAGAACCGAAATGATGAACGATTCAAAAAGATTTCAGGTGTGAATTTGAAGGGGAGGAATGTAAAAGCTCATCAGGACAGGTAAGTAGGACTAAAAGGGTTTCCTGGATGATTGATTGAGTTTATCTTAGGATCATAGAGTGACAGAATGATAGCATAGCAGAAGACCATTTGACCAATTATGTTTGTGCTGGCTTTTTGATAGAGTTATTAACTAGCCCCACTCCTCTGATTAACTCCATTTCTTTGCGAGCTTTATTTTCAAATATTTATTTAATTTCCTTTTGAAAATTGCAATTAAACTTGCTTCTGGCACCCTTTTAGATTGTAAATTCCACATCAAAATGTTTTTCCTATCACCTCTGATTCTTTGGTCAGTTTATGTTCTCTGGTTACCGACCCATGTGTCACTGAAAACCATGTATCCTCAGTTCCTCAATCAGAACCATTCAAAACTCAGAACACTTCCATTCAATCTCTTCATAATGAGAACAATCCCAATGATTTTCAGTCTCTCCAGCTAAGTAAAGTCCCTCATTACAAATCATTAAGAGGATAGGAGAGGGAGAAGGCCATTCAGCCTGTTGGATCTGCTCCATCATTCAAAACAATCATGGCTGACTTTGGATTTCAACTCTCTGTCTTTCCCTACGCTCCCCTCAATCCCTTAATTCCCTGAGAGTCCAGAAGACTTAGATGTATCCAGTGAAGGAACACCCACAACTTCCAAAGAGTCACAACCTTTTCAGTGAAAAGCTTAGTCCTCATCTTAGCCCTTTATGACCTGCCCCTTACCCTGAAATTGTGCTCTCATTTGTACCATGCAAGGTAGTCTCCTGTGCAAACTCTGTACCGCCTTGAGATTTTTTCCAAAGTGCATTATTAATGTCTTCCTCTCTTCATAAAACCGACGATCCTAGATGCTTTTGTTTAACAGCCTTAGCAACTTGCCCTGTTATGTTCAATTATTTTTGTTCATATATCTCCAGGAATCTATGTGCCTGCATTCCCTTTAAAATTATTTTAAATTATATTAACATTATGTATATAATATATTTATATATATTAGCATTATGTATATAATATATTACATATATAAGCATACATGTATAAATATATTTTTATATATATTAGCATATGTGTATAGTATATATTTCATATATATAAACACACATGTATATAATCTATTTTATATATATATACATATAAGAAAGTATAAATTTATACTGCTCTGTATTATTTCTACCAAAATATATTGAACAAAACTTCTGTGTTGTATTTCATCTGCCATATATCTGTCCATTTCACTAGTCTGACTATATCCTTCCAAACCATGTTGAATTCCTATTATTATTTGCAACTTTTCTACATTTTTGTAGCGATTGGAACCAGATAGACCTTGTCAACTATGAGGTTCTTGTTTGGAGTTGTTAACCTGGGCTAGGTAGGAAAGCCTTGGCTGACCAATGTAACCAGGAGGGGTCTGCTCCTGACCCTGGCCAAACTGGCCATTAACAGGATCAGGCAGTGGGCCATGGAGGGGGTCGTTATGGCCGATTGCCTCCCCCTCTTCTGCAGTTACTTTTGAGCCTGGGTGATCCTGGAGAAGGAGCACGCGGTGTCCACCAACAGCCTCACCATTTTCAGGGAGAGGTGGAGACTGCAGGGAGTGGAGTGCATTATTTCCCCCTCCAACTCTAGTTTGATTTAACCCCTGCCCTCCCCTTCACTTTTTGATCACACGGCATTGCCCTTTGATGTGAGGGGCACTGCTTGTCACTTGGGTGTTCCTTTTCTTCCTGGTGGTGGAAACTGAATAAAGATTTGTGCACCTTGTATCTTTCACTGTGTCTCACACTTGCACACACACACCATGAGTGCGGGGGAAAATATAAACACTACCACAGTCAGGTGGTAGTTTGGGGTTAAAAAAAAGAATATAACCAGGAGAGGTCTGCTCCTGGACTTGGCCAGGTTGGCCATTAACAGGTCCAGGAAGCAGGCCATGAAGGGGGACAATATGGCCGATTGCCCAAGTGTCCCTGGAGAAGGAGCACGCAGTGTCCACCAACACCCTTGGGGCTTTCAAGGAGAGGTGGGCACCGCAGGGAGTGGAGTGTATTATTTCCCCCTCCAACTCTATTTTGATTTAATCTCTGCTCTCCCCTTCACTCCGACATTGCCCTGTGATAGAAGGACACTGCTTGTCAGTGGCCACTTGGGTTATCCTTCCTTCCTGGTGATGGAAAATTAATAAAGATTTCTGCACTCATTGTTCTTCATTGTATCCTATATCTACACGCACACATGACATAGGTGTTGGGGAAAAACTAAGTACAACTGCTGTTTGGTGGTGATGTGGGGAAAACATAAAAATGGAAAAAGATACATCTATAACCAGGAGATTACAATCTCCTCAGTTGAGGACTGGCTCTGTGCAGGCTGGTTATAGCCAGTGTACCGTGCACTGGTAAAGGATGGCTCAGTGATGAGACACCAGCTTCTGTGCAGTGATTTCAATTTTCTATGTCTTTTATCATGTGGTTTGATGCAACTCTGAGGAGAAAGTGAGGACTGCAGATGCTGGAGATCAGAGTCAAGAGTATAGTGCTGGAAAAGCACAGCAGGTCAGGCAGCATCCGAGGAGCAGGAGAATCGACGTTCATCAGGAATGAAAGGCTTATGCCCAAAAATGTTGATTCTCCTGCTTCTTGGATGCTGCCTGACCTGCTATGCTTTTCCAGCATCAAACTCTTGACTCTGATGCAACTCTGAGTTTGCGTGTGAGACAGACTGGTCAAGGAGAAGGCAAAGTCAGTTTTAATTTTAAAGTTTAACCAATTTTACCAATTCTCATGACAGTGGATTATAGCCCTGAATTACTCATGGTTCAACAGAAGCTTCTTCACAAGACAAGTTTATCTGTTTTAAAATTAAACATACAAGCTAGAAATGATTAAGAATATATTTCAATTGCTGTCAGTTTACTTCATCCCAGTTCAGTGGGCAGACTTCGTAACTACTCCATTGGCTGATTTGGGAACTGCTTGAGTTTGGGAAAGACTTAAGAGAAATGCAGGCCAACAGGAAAGTGACACTAGACTGATACCAGGGATGGAGGGTGGACAGACTGTCTTATGGGGAGAGGTTGAGTAGATTGAGGCTGCCCCCACTGCAGTTTAGAAGAATGTGAGGTGATTTTATTGAAAAATATGATTCCTGGGGGACTTGACATGGTAGATATGGTAAAGTTGTTTCCCCTTGAGGGAGACTGTAGGACCAAAGGGTGTAGAGTCATAGCATCTTAGAGCTGTACAGTATGAAACAGACCCTTTGGTCCAAATTGTCCATGCTGACCAGAAATCCTAAATTAATCTAGTCCCATTTGCCAGCATTTAGCTTATATTCCTCTAAACCCTTCGTATTCATGTACCCATCCAGATGCCTTTTAAATGTTGTATTTGTACCAGCCTCCACCACTTCCTTTGGCAGCTCAGTCCATACATGCATCACCTTCTGCATGAAAAGGTTGCCCCTTGGGTCCCTTTTAAATCTTTCCCGTCTCAAATTAAACCTATGCCCTCTAATTTTGGACTCTGCTACCCTGGGGAAAGACCTTGGCTATTTACCCGAGCTATACTCCTTATGATTTTATAAACTTCTTTAAGATCACCCCTCAGCCTCTAATGCTGTAGGGAAAAGAGTTGTAACCTATTCAGTCTCTCCCTAGAGCTCAATCCCTCCAACCCTGGCAACATCCTTGTAAATCTTTTCCGAACCCTTACAGGTTTCACAACATCCTTCCCATAGCAGGGAGACCAGGTTTGAATGCAGTATTCCATGACCACCCAGCCCCTCTACTCAGTGCATTGATCAATAAAGGCAAGCATACCAAATGCCTTCTTCCCTACCCTGTCTACTTGTGATTCCACTGTCAAGGAATTATAAACCTGCACTCCAAGATCTCTTTGTTTGGTAACACTCCTCAGGACCTTACCATTCAGTGTATAGGTCCTGCCCTGATTTGCCTTTCCAAAATGCAGCACCTCACATTTATCTGAATTAAACTCCATCTGCCACTTCTCAGCCCATTAGTCTTTCTGATCAAGGTCCTGTTGTACTCCGAGGTAACATTCTTTATTTTCCACTGCACCTCCAATTTTGAAGACATCTGCAAATTGACTAACCATAGCTTCCATGCTCACATCCAAATCATTTATACAAAGGACAAAAATCAGTGGACTCAGCAGTGATCCTTGTGGCACACCACTGGTCATAGGTCTCCAGTCTGAAAAGCAAATCTCCACCCTCTGTCTCCCACCTTCGAGCTAGTTCTGCATCTATGTCATTCTGTGTAATCTCAGGGAAAGAGATTGTTCATTTAAGAAAGAGATGGGGAAGAATTCTTCACTCAGAGGGATGTGAATCTGTGGAATTCTTTGCCGTAGAGGGTTACCAAGATTGGATCATGAAGTATATTCGGGGGTGAGATGGATTATTAATCCTGGAGGGAATCAAGGATTATGGGGAAAAGGCAGAAACATGGAGTTGACGATTATCAGATTGACCATGATCTCATTGAATGGCAAAACAGTCTCGAGGGGCTAAATGAATTTCTTACATGCCTCTATTGCATCGGTTTTATGGTTCCTATCTCTATCCTTACCTTCTTGCACTCATCAATTCCAGTTTACATCCTGTTTTCCTGCCCTTTCTTTTCCTGTTCTGCATCTGGACAATATCAACATTTCCAAATCTATCTCTCAGCAGAATATGTTTGACCCAATGAGTGGTAAGATTGCTGAATGTGGTACTGCAAGGAGTAATTGAGGTGAATGGCAGAGATAGATTTAGGCGGACGTTACGTAAGTGAATGAACGGGCAGAGACAATGGATTATAGCCCCCGAGTTACCCATGGATTTTTGGAACAATTTTCATAAGACATGTTTATCTGTTTTAAAAAGCATACAGGCTAAAGCTAGTTAAGAATACATTTCAATGGCTGTCAGTTTACTTCATCCCATAAAGCAGGGTGAGTAGGTACTGACGTAGAACGTAACCACCAGCATAAACTAGTTGGATGTATAATCTTACAATGTACATTCAATGTAACTCAAATTTTAGATTAGATTAAATTACTTACAGTGTGGAAACAGGCCCTTCGGCCCAACAAGTCCACACTGACCCCCCAAAGCGCAACCCACCCAGACCCATTCCCCTACATTTACCCCTTCACCTTGATGTGGTATCTGTGCATCTCTCTGTCCACACCCACCCTGACAAGTCCAAATCAGAAGATCAAAATCAAGGACAATGAAAAGTCTCCATCCTATTGTATTGTCCCCCTCCAGCTTCAGGGCACTCTCTAATAAATCGCTTTTATAACTCATTCACACACTTGGCTGATAATTTGAAACATTTAGCACACTTTGACTAAAGATGCCCTTCCAAATATCTGTGTTAAATTTATTTTTCACCAAGTCCTGTACTTCACTGAAGTGCTATGTCACTAAGCACCCTTATTTAGAACAAGATGTTCAATGTTGAAAGGAGCATTACGGAATGGGAGTGGGTCAAAGAGTGGAATGTACCACTCAAGTAACTCGTGATTAATGAGGTGCCTGACAGCCCATTCACTGCGACAGTCAATAGGTCAGCACTGGCATTAAGAACTCTGCTCCTGTTCCATGTTGTATAGAATAATCCATACACTTTTCCATGGGAGCAGTTAATCGACATGGACTTCGTGGAAAGGGCTGGATCTCTTTCAGCTAAAAGAGAGAAAAAAGGTGTTGCATTTATGTAGCACTTTCCATGTGCCCGGGAAGTCCTAAAGTGCTTTACTTCCTATTTTATTCCTCTGCTGGGCTTTTATTTCTTAACTTTTCTATTTAATCCCAAAACATCTGTAGTTAAGAATCTGTACCTAGGTATCTTTGTACCTAAGCTGCCATAAGTGATGACTTGCAAACTTTTCCCTGTATTTGTGTGAGTACACATGACAATAAAGCTAATTCTAATTCCAATTCTAATTCTAATTTTCACTGTTCTAATTGTAATATGTTAAATGCAGAAGCCAATTTACATGAAGCAAGATTCCAGTAATTGGCCAGAAAGTCTGTTTTAGTGATGTTAGTTGATTGATAAAGTTTAAGCATGACTATGAGGAGAACTAGGAGAATGTGAGGACTTTTACTGAAGAAGGGCTTATACCCGAAATGTCGATTTTCCTGCTCCTCGGATGCTGCCTGACCGGCTGTGCTTTTCCAGCACCACACTCTCGACTATGAGGAGAGCTCCTTGCTTTACAAAAGCAACACAGATTGGCACATAATCGATGGGCTGAAGGGCCTTTTTTTCTGTGCTGTAGACCTCTATGACTATGAACAGGCTAAATCCTGTTTACAAAATTAATATTACAAGGTACAAACCCCTGAAATCAAGGCAACAGCATCTTGTATTTGTCTAAGATCTTTAGAATCAGGAGATATTCCAAGGCACTGCAGCAAAAAAGAGATGTTAGGACAGGCAGCAGGTAGCTTTCAAGAAGCATCTTAAGTCAGGAATTGTTGGGTATAGAGGAGGCAAAGTTTATGGAAAGAATTCCAGAACTTATATCCTGAATTCCTGGGGTTTCACAGCCAAAGGCATTGTCTCCACTGGCAGGGTGATGGATATCCAGGACACATTGAGACCCATTACTTATTAAATACTGATTAACTAGAGAACACTTATTCAATGGTGCCTGCTCCCTGACAGCTAAAAACTCTTGATAAATACAGAGATATTCCAATGCTTTATTCCACTTTAGTTTTCAGATAGTTATTGTAGAGCTTCACTCCAGTCGATAGATGGTTTACAATATTCAGAGAATCCCTACAGTCTAGAAGCAGGTAATTTGACCCATCGAGAACACACAACCCTCCGAAGAGGAGCATCCCATCCCAGACCCATTCCATCCTGTAATCCTATATTTCCCCATGGCCAATCCACCTAACCTGCACATCTTTGGACTGTGGGGGGAAACCAGAGGAACCCATACAGACTCGGGAGGAGCAAGGCATTGCAAACTTCTCACAGTCACCCGAGGGTGGAATCAAACCCGGGTCCCTGGTGCTGTAGGGTAGCAGTCGGCTTATGCCCGAAACGTCGATTCTCCTTCTCCTTTGATGCTGCCTGACCTGCTGCACTTTTCCAGCAACACATTTTTAAGCTCTGAACCCCAGCATCTGCAGTCCTCACTTTCTCCTAAACACTGAGCCACCATGCCACCCTTTCTTTCTGCTCGATGTAAACTGCTCAGACCCCTCAGTTAGATACTAGCTTGAGTGCATTTCACTACCAATCATCCTTCTTTGTAAGCAAGTAAACATCTTGGGCTTTTGTGGTACAGCGGTAATCTCAAAAAGCGTGGCGGTGTGGATTAGTTGGACCAAAGAGTCTATTTCTGTGCTGTACATCTCTTTGACTCTATGATTCCAGTAAAGTAGATGGAATTTTGAAATGGCTGGTGAGACCTTGGCTTCAATTCCAGATTTGTACTGACCAGTTGAATTTATAAACTTAAATTCAACCAGCTATCATGTTAGGATTTGAACCAGGCATTAGGTTAGAACGTCATTATAATGTCTTGTTTCAACCCTAGTTCAGTAAGTAGAGTATTCTCACTCTCTAATCCACAAGGGGAATTGAGAAGGAAGTTGATTTTCATACTTGCGTTGAGATGCCATATAAAAGCCAGACCTGTTCCTGGTATCAGTCTGGAACTGAGATCATCAGATGCCTACTAAATAAAACGATTCACTCACTCAAACCAGCTTGTTCTGAAATGACAGCTCAGTGGTTCAGCCTGAGTGACAACACATTATCATCCCTGTAACATCCAACATATTCCTTAAATAGTGATGATCTGTTACAAATAGCATGCAATGCCTCACTCTTCCTTGGTTAATGCAGCAGAAATGCCTTGTGCTTTATTTGAGTCATTATTTCACGAAGAGATGCCATATTCTGGAATGTTCCGAGATCAATTCTTTTGTCTCCACCCCAGCCAGCAGACTGAACCTGTGTTAATCCAACAATTCCGATCAAGCCATTTCACTGCCTCACGTGCTAATTAAAACATTTAATGATAGATTTGCTTTCAGTGTGGCTGTGGTAGGAGTTCTCTTTATAATTCCCTCCATTATTTTCTCCTCTAATCCCTTCATCCTCAACCGCTTCCAACTTAGGCCAAGGGATAAAGACATAGAGTGAGGCCATTCAGCCCGCAAACCTTAGACTGTGACTGATCTGTACCTTACCTCTATTTATCCACATCAGTTCCATAAAGTATAATGCCTTTAACCTGTAAAACTCTACCAATTGTAATTGTGACATTTTCCATTAACTCCCAGAATTCTGAAGTTTTGGGTCTCCATTACCCTTTTCGTGAACATTGAATCATCCAGAACAGTCCCATTCTATTTAACAATGTCTGTAAGTGTGTCAGTACTGTCACACCTCACTGGAGTAGTGCATGGGACATCAAACCCCAATATTCCCAGAGCTATCACAAATAAGAATAACCCATGTTAAACAAAAATATTCATGAGATCTCTGCACTTAATAGGAAAACTGCAAATTATTACAAGCAGAATAATGTCTCTCTATAACTGAAACTTAGCTCCTTTCAAATAAAGTACAGCATACAAACACATACACAAAGAGAAAAATTTCAAGTAGAATGGGTGGGAATGGATTTAAAAGATCAGAGGGACACAGTTCTGGTACCCCAGTCTCAATATCTGACATCACTGAGGTGATTTCCTTCAGTTCCTGTGCTATAAGGAGAGGCTTAACAGGCTGGGGCTGTTTTCCCTGGCGCGTCGGAGGCTGAGGGGTGACGTTATAGAGGTTTACAAAGTTATGAGGGGCATGGATAGGATAAGTAGGCAAAGTCTTTTCTCTGGGGTCGGGGAGTCCAGAACTAGAGGGCATAGGTTTAGGGTGGGGGGGAAAGATATAAAAGGGACCTATGGGGTAACTTTTTCACACAGAGGGTGGTACGTGTATGGAATGAGCTGCCAGAGGAAGTGGTGGAGGCTGGTACAATTGCAACATTTAAGAGGCATTTGGATGGGTATATGAATAGGAAGGGTTTGGAGGGATATGGGCCAGGTGCTGGCAGGTGGGACTAGATTGGGTTGGGATATCTGGTCAGCATGGACGGGTTGGACCGAAGGGTCTGTGTCCATGCTGTACATCTCTATGCCTCTATGACTCTATGTTGTTCTTTGAGGAAGATACAAGGTTGTGACCATATTGATTCTCAACCTTCCACTCATCGACTCACCATTTCAGTGTCTCTGAAGATGGTTTTCCTCATTTCCCTTCCAAGAAGTGCATTTGCAGAGAGAGAGAGAGGAAGAGAGAGTGCGTAGACAGCTGTTTGCTTGGAATTCTTTTCACTTCTCCGCTCACAGAGAAGGAGAGAGAGAGAGAGAAAGACAGAGAAAGAAGGGGGTACTTGCTCTTTCACAAGCTGTATTACTCAAACACAAAGCTGTAGCCATTTACCCAGGAACCAATCAAGGAGTTGTTACTATGTTTTGTGCCCCTGAACACAAATGGATGGTCCTGGGTGAATAGTCTTGGGTGAAAATTCAATCTGTAGTCTGTGACTGGGCAATATTGCCCTGGACACACACCCACAAAGCTGAGGATTTTAGCAGCCTCCCCTACTGCTTGAGTAACTTTGTATGGCATGGAAACAGGCCCTTTGGTCCAACTCGTCCATGCTGGTCAGATATCCCAAACTAGTCTTGAAAGGGTTCAGAAAAGATTTACAAGGATGTTGCCAGAGTTGAAGGGTTTGAGTTACAGGGAGATGCTGAATAAATCTAAATTAATCTAGTCCCATTTGCCAGCACTTAGCCCATATCCCCCCTTAAACCCTTCCTATTCATATACCCATCCTTTTAAATGTTGTAATTGTACCAGCCTCCATCACTTCCTCTGGCAACTTATTCCATACACACACCACCCTCTGCATGAAAAAGTTTCCCCTTTTAAGTGTTTCCCCTCTCACCCTAAATCTATGTTCTCTAGTTCTGGATTTTCCCACCCTAGGGAAAAGACCTTCCCTATTTACCCTATCCATGCCCCTCATGATTTTATAAACCTTTATAAGGTCATTCCTCAGCCTCTGATGCTCCAGGGAAAACAGCCCCAGCCTATTCAGCCTCTCCCTATTGCTCAAACGCTCCAATATCCTTGTAAATCTTTTCTGAATCCGTTCATGTTTCACAACTTCCTCCTTGGTTTAAGGCAGTATCATTTGCTATTTGTCCAAAACATAAAAGGTGTGCGTGTACTCTGTTCAGAACTGTTCAGTCTATGTGTACTTCTTGTAGAGAAACTCTGTTCTGGACTATCAGCCTGTTTCTATTTATTTACATTATTATACACTTGAATCATTTTAAACACTTCAATTAGATCACCCTTTAATCTTCTGTACAAAAGGGAAAATTTGTCTTTGCAAAAAACTTAAAATGTAAAAGTTTTGCTCCAGTATTCTGCCTTCCGAATGTCACCTTAGTTAGCTTGAATGCTTTGTCTTGGTTAGCTGGTGCTCCTGAGAAACAAGGCCGTCACATCTTCCTTTCCCTTTGAGTTTCCCACTTCTTCCTCACCCCAACAGAATCAAACCATCAGAGGCTGAGAAAACACTGAGGAACGACAGAAAATGATCTGATGTGCTGAGAACAATTTCAGAGATGTCTGCTGTACCTCACTGATGGGACTGTCACCTCTGAGTCAAAAGGCTGTGGGTTCAAATCTTGCTCCAGACACTTGAAAGAAAGTCTTTGAGTTTGACCCTCCCAGTGCTGAAGATGCCACCTTCTGAGTGAGCTATGACCAGTCGGTCTGCCCTCTCAGGTCAATGTATAAGATTCCATGACACTATTCAAAGAGCTTTGGGGGACTCCCCCCAGTGGCCTGGTCAATATTTACTTTCAACTGAGATCACTAAAAGTTATTTTCCAGACATCATATTTTGCAATTTGTGGGAACTCGCTTTGTGTAAATTGGCTTCCTAAAAATGACAGTTAATCATAGAGTGCCGTGAGATGTCCGTAGGTCATGAAAGAGGCTATATAAATAGGAGGTTTGTGTCCAGTCTTAAACATAGCTGAACTACCTTGCATCAAGTAAAATTCTGGCAAATCACTATCTCTTTCCACTGAGCACTCCAATGAAGGCCTAAATTGTATTTTGTTCAAAGTTTAGCCTAACTCCCTTGCTTTTGAACACTATGTTATTGTAAATTAAGCCAAAACTTTCACTTGCTGTTTAATGTTATTTTAACTTATTCTGTTTTTTTTTCAAAGATTTATGTGTGTAAATTCCCAAATCGATTTTTTTCATCCACATACCAATCCATTCATATCACCTCTCCCCATTCTTCCGAAGAAGTTGTATCATTTCCCTTTCCCTATTTAATTTCACCTGCTGTTTATTTTCCCAGTCTGACTATATTCTCCTGAAATCATTTGCTATCTTCCTCACTGTATACTGCATTTTGCATTTTTGGGTCATCTGGCATTACCCTCAGCTTACACAAAACTGAGCAGGGCTCTTATAGTGCAAAGGTAGTTGAATCCTACCTGTCCCAGACATGTGTCACATCATACAAAAAGCAGGTTGATCAAAGTCACTACTCAAGACCGAATCATTTCTGAATGAATCATATATCTGAAAGAGCAGTACCAATGCACAGGGACATCACATCACACTTTGCCCCAGTCTGAAAAAGACATTTAGTCCCCACTATTCTCTGTTTTATGAATGTTAACCAATTTTATAGCCGTCAGCCAAGCAAAACATTCAGCTGCTGGGGTAACTATCACCATTATTTTACTTATATTGTTAGCTCAAAGGTCTGAGTGATGTATGGGCAGAAGCATTGGGTATTGTAACAAGTTAGGATCCAGTCATATCACCTCAGGCAACCAGTGACCTTGAAAATGACTCGTTGATAAGTGCTCCTGTGAAAGATGAGACAGGGACCTGCAGCACAGAACTGTCCTTAAATTAACAATCTGAGGCAATTCTCACACCGAGTGGCTACTTCTGGAAGTTAAAATACTACACTCATGCAACAGGAGGCACTGATCTGAGTTTGATGTTTAAAAACACGATGGAGCCAGAGAAGGAAGAATTTCACTAAAGGTTAACCATTTACTTCGTGGTCTCGTTGAAAGATCTCTGTCAGGAGTTGGTACATATTTAAGATTCTTGTGGCTCCTGTTGAAGCTGGATATCTGAACAACAATCAGATAGAAACTATGAGACTGACACCAGGTCCAGAGAAATTCTATGCCTGTGGACTGACCAGTGTCCAACTCAGGTATTGCAGGATACAGGGTTATGGGAACAAGTGATGCCTTAATCCACTTGAACACCCTCCACTATTCAATGAGGCTATTGCCCTTAACAAAACTGATCAACAAGAAGAAATCTCAGATTTTAATTCGTTTGTAGGAGACAGCTCCAAACTTCTTTGTGTGCCGAATGCTCTTAAATTTTATCCCTGCAAAGGCCAGCTGTAATTAATGCAATATGTCATCACCTCCAGTCTTAGACTCCCCAAACAGTATAAATAAATGCTTTCCATCTACTCCAGTTACCTCCTTCAATATTGTTAAAACTTCAATCATATCACCTTTTAACCACCTAAATTCCTGAGATTCTCCTTGTAACTCAGCTCTTAGAACCCAGATTTCATTCTTATAAATCTATATGACACTCTCTACAAGGCCAACAGACCCTTCTGAACATGCTCCAGGTGTGATTTATCCAGGGCTCTGTATAACTGAAACATGATTGTCAACCCCTCATGTTATTGTTGTCTAGAAATGAAATAACTAAAATAAAATTTATGTTTAATTAATTCTATGCTTGTTAAACTTCCTAAATTCCAGTCTCATTTTTTTAAAACTCTAAGCCTTGTGTGCTTGGATCTTGTCCTTCAGCTTTCAGATCGCTTTGAAGATGGAGGTAACTGGGGTTGGAGGGGAGGTATATTTGACTTTGGACTGGTTGGAAATCAGGCTGAATGCTCATTCAATGAGGCCACATGACTGGCACTTTGGAATGCTTTGTGAATGAAGCAAAGTTGTCAATGGATACGAAAAGATAAAAATCAACTTGGATTAAAAGGATCGATCCCCATTGACTCTGTCATAGTCATAGAATCATAGAGATGTACTTCATAGAACCCCTACAGAGTGGAAGCAGGCTATTTGGCCCATTGAGATCACACCAACTCTCCAAAGAGCATCTCACTCAGACCCCTTATCCCTGCATTTCTCATGGATAATCCACCTAACCTGCTCATCCCTGGATACTATGGGCAGTGTAGCAAGACCAATCCACTTAACCGGCACATCTTTGGAGTGTGGGAGGATGCCAGAAGCACCTGGAGGAAGCCCACACGGACACAGGGAGAATGTGCAAACTCTACACACATAGTCACCTGAGGGTGGAACTGAACCAAGGTGTCTGGTGCTATGAGGGAGCAGAGCTAACCACAGAGCCACTGTGCCACCCTAGGGAGAAGGTGATGGCCTAGTGGTATTAGCACTGGATTATTAATCCAGGGACTCAACTAATACACTGGGGATCCAGGTTCGAATCCCACTATGACAGACGGTGGAATTTGAATTCAATACAAAAAAAACTGGAATTAAGAAACTGCTGCTGTCCATGAGACCATTGTCAATCGTAGGGGGAAAAACACATCTGGTTCACTAATATCCATCAATCTGGTCTACATCTGAATCCAGAGCCACAGCAATGTGGTTGTCAGAAAGGAATAAAACCAGACCAATATTGACATGGGCACTGGAAATGGCAATGGCAAAACTAGCCCTGCCAACCTTACCAACTTAAAGGAACAGAAAATGGGGCAACGGGCAGAAGGTGAGATGCCCCAATTCCTACCCTGGTATTGAAGTATCACCCAAGCCAAATATCTGCCCCTTTAAACCTCAGAGGGAGGGATTCGAAAGATCGACCTGTCTGTGGCACAGCAATGGGTAACTGGAGTTCCCGCCTGCTGGAAGTGAGTGTTTTCTCATCATTAGCTGTGTTGGTCTGATTTCAGCCCATGTGACAAAAGCTTGACCACAGTAGGACTGCTGGAAAATCAGGACTGTGCCAGGAAAATCTGAGATCAAGAGTAAAGCAACAAAACAACAAATTGACACAAGTTCTGAGGAAGCTTCACAAGGATTACCCTTAGATTCTTCCTGATTGCAATGGGCAAGGTCAAATTGGCACAGATCCCTGCCTAAGTCTCAAGAAGCCATATGATGTAAATATCTTGTGTTACATGACCTGGAGTTGGTGGTTCACCAATAAGTGGTTAATTTGACTCATGCATCCCAACATATTACTGGATTATGCCACAAATGTCATGCTGTGAATCATTGCTCAGTAAATCTACCATCAATACAGGTCTTGTATCTAAAGTGTGCTGTTATGCTTAACATAAAATTGAGATTGCTTTATTTTCCTGTCCTTAGTCAGTCATTGAGGATTATTTGGAACCACAAACAAGCAATACCATGTTGGAAAGTTACAGTGACATTCAAAGGCAAACCGGCATGTTTTCAACGACTCAGAGGCCTCAGGCATCTTGATGTTGTGGGGGATTATCATTTTATGATGATGAATTGCTAACTAAATGTGTTGGAACAAAGCATCCTAACCTTGATCTTTCGATATGGCATCAAATCGCTGACATTCTGAGGTCCTATAAGGTAGAATTTCTATGAACTTCTGTCCATCTCCAGGACTCTACATTGTATGCCTACAGATAAGTAACTCCCCATGACAGAATCTCTCTGTCTGATAGTGCAGCCCTGGCACAGTTAGTTCTTGTGATAATCTCCCACTGTACCAGTACATCTCTGTATTAGTAATTCCCTGACAATATCTCACTTTAACAGTATCTCCCTGTAACAATATCTCACTGTATTAGTATCTCCCAGTGACTGTATCTCACTGTATCAGTATCTCACTGTGACAGCAACTTCCGGTCATAATATCTCATATTATCAGTATTTCCCTATGACTGTATCTCACTGTATCAGTATCTCACTGTGACAGCAACTTCCTGTGACAATTGTTAAACACAAGAGGTTAAGTGTTGGTTAGACAGAATCCAGGCATATGTTTTTCTGGGCAGAGTTTTATAGCACCAATCCCAATAGTACTGTCACTTGTTTCCGATATATGCATCCAGATATATATATCTCACACAGTTACCCTCCAGATGGGTAATAAATGTTGACCTAACCAGTTGAGTCTACATCATATGAACTAATTCTAAATAATTACCTAAAACCATCACTTGCTTCCTTCCACCTGGCCTCAGACATCCTATTACACCCTACTAGCTAATAATAGATACCTTTTCTTTTAAAAGTAGATTTATACATATAAACTATATATGTATAATAACAAAAAGACAAACAAATAAACACAAATGACAACAGATCATATTTCTGCTTCTTGTTTTCCTTTCCTTTAACACGTATTAAAATTCCAAATGTTCTATTTTCCAATATTTTCTACTGATTTCTTAGAACTTGCTCCTTTCTTTATAGAAGAATCAGATCGCCGACAGACGCTGTACAACTGCTTTGATTTGGGGATTTCTCCATTCTCCAGCATCTTTTTTAAAACTTTAATATTGTACCTCGGCCTTTTTTACATCCATATGTTTTGTTAAATGTATGTTATTCCGTAACAACATATTATCAATGTAGCACTCAATGAATATTGCTGCTGAATCCCTTTTTAGAATGTCTTCCAATATTTTCACGAGGTAAAACGTCACATCTACAACCTCAATGAAAGCGAGAGTTTCTGTTGCTGAGCCACTTTGTATGAAATTTAGGATCTTACTGGCTTCCCAACTAAAAGACAGCATTTAACTGTATTGCCTCAAAATAAAAATTATAAATCCTTCTGTTTTGAGAACCGTCACAGAGATTTACATCAGAAATATGAATAAAAACAATATGTTTCGTGTTCCTTGTGTCTCCCAGTGATGGAAATTTCAAAACACCATGCACCATTTTAATTTTTTATGATGTTTTGTCTACCTAAGTAATATCTTCCAGCTAGGCACTTGGCATAGTTGCACTCAACTCTAAAACCTCAAACAAAAACAGAAAGTGCAGTATTTTAGACCTCTAGCATCTTGCACTAGTTTGCTTTTATCTAATATTTCAAAACTGGCATTGTTTGAGTGCCCAGTCAATTTATCTGTCCAATTATACTTCGCAATTCATCCATTTCAGATTTGGAACCCATCGTATCTTATTGTTAGGTCCTACTTTGACTAGAGCTAACACTTTCCAAATTAGTAACCAACATTTAACCTCTGGTGTTCTTAACAACCAACACAGGAAAATACCGTCACAATGAGATCCTGATACAGTGAGGTACAGTCACTGGGAGATACTGATAAAGTAAGATATTGTCACAAAGAGACACTGTTATGGTTTCAAATAATGGTCAATGGGAGGATGAATCCAGGTGAGATAGAGGTTCACCTGCCTCTCGTATAACCTAGTTTACTGCATCAGGTGCTCCTAATGTGGTCTTCTCTGCATCGGGGTGATCAAATGTAAACTTAGGGAACGGTTCGCCGAATTACTCAGCCGGGCCCGCAGGGGCTGACTGGACCTCCCAGTCACCGCCCATTTCAGTTCCCCTAACCACTCCCTTTCTGACATGACCATCCTTGGCCTCCTCCATTGCCCCAATGAACCACGCCGCAATTTGGAGGATTAACACCTCATCTTTCGCCTGGGCAGCCTACAGGCCGGAGGACTCAACATTGAGTTCTCCAATTTCAAATAACCTCGCTTCGCATCCCCGACTCCCTTCCCAGCCCCTCCCTTTCCATTCCATTCCTCTCATTGACCCTCCCTTCCAGCCACCAATTGGAATCATTCCTCCCATTGACCAACCAGGTTGTACCCTCTGCCTGTGTTCACCTATCCCCACCTCACCACCTTGCCCCCACCACCCCCTTTATCTGCAGCTACCCCCACACCCACCCCCAGTCCTGAAGAAGGGTTGCACCTGAGACGTTGACTTCTCTACCTCCTGATGCTGCCTGGCTTGCTGTGTTCTTCCAGCCTCTTGCCTGGCTCCTTCAAGGGTGCCAGTAAAATATTGCAGGGTCTGCTTTTAACTGAAGAAGACTATTGTTAATAAGACAGACTTTACTGAGATGTACCAGACTCTAAAACCATTACCATTCAGTGCAAATGTACATTTTTTAAACTTCCAAAGTGTCCCCAGTGCATTTGGTGCCCTTTTGGAGGGAAAGATACAATTCGCTCTTGGGCTGAAGAGATGCAGCTTCAGTATGAATTGATCAACATCCCCAAGTATTTAAAAACCTAAAGAACTGCAGATGCTGTAGATCAGAAACAAAAACAGTAGTTGCTGGAAAAGCTCTGAAGGTCTGGCAGCATCTGAGAGAGTTCTGACAAAGGGTTACTGGACCCCAAACATTAACTCTGATTTCTCTCCACAAATCTGCTGAACTTTTCCAGTAATTTCTGTTTTTATCTGCAGGCATTTGTTGCTTTCAATACTAAGAAAATGTTCCTGATTCGGAGATGACGGTGTTGGACTGGGGTGTACAAAGTTAAAAATCACACAACACCAGGTTATAGTCCAACCGGTTTAATTGGAAGCACACTAGCTTTCGGAGCGACGCTCCTTACTATCACCTGATGAAGGAGCGTCGCTCCAAAAGCTATTGTGCTTCCAATTAAACCGGCTGGACTATAACCTGGTGTTGTGTGATTTTTAACTAAGAAAATGTTCAAAATTTATTTTCCTGCTGTAGATGAATTTCCACATTTATCTCAGCCCATTTTGTCTTCAACATCTGGTGCTTTGTTTACCTTTACAAACTCCAACAGAGATACCTTTTTGATGCACATCCACTTAAGGCGATAGGACCGTCTGTTCCGTTTCCAGAATCTTTGTACATCCCAATATTGTTTAGTGACAGGAGCCCAGTAACACGGAAATTCAGAATAATCTAGAAGGTGTCAGGCAGCATGCAGATTCATTCAGAGAAAAGAGGGCTCTAAACACTAGAGCTGGTGTTATTAATAGTCTCCAAATAAATGGGTGGCATGGTGGCTCAGTGGTTAGCACTGCTGCCTCACACAGTACCAGGGATCCGAGTTCAATTCCTGCCTCAGGCTACTGTCTGTATAGAGTCTGCATTTTCTCCCCTTGGGTTTCCTCTGAGTGCTCCGGTTTCCTCCCACAGTCCAAAGATGTGCAGGTTAGGTGAATTGGCCGTGCTAAATTGGCTGTAGTGTTAGGTGCATTAGTCAGGTGTAAGTATAGAGGAATGGGTCTGTGTGGACTTGGGCCAAAGGGCCTGTTTCCACTCTGTAGGGAATCTAATCAGACAAAGTCCTGAGTGGCTTCAAGTCAGTCAGAGAAAAGCTCCAGATGCAGAAGATTGTTGAAGTGACAGAAAGGCAGGAGGCCAGTGAATATAAGGTACACCTGTTATATAATAAGTGAGTTGAGTTAGCAGCTTATTTAGAGGTTTCAGGAAGAGATATTGACTAATGAAAATCACATCAAGTGAATACAGGAAGTTGCTGAAAATAAACTGATCACTGAACAAGAAGCTTTTGTGTGGGGTTGAGGGGAATGCTGTGAAAAGGTTGAACCTTTCTTTCTAATATTTATGATAAGATTATTTCAGATAGTTCTAACAGTGTGACACAGTTTGTGCTTTTACTTTATGAATTAAACTTACATGCTCTTTGCTAAATGTATTTTGGCAGCTTTTTGTGAATATGTTCAGTGATTGACCTCCACAGTAAAAAAAAGAGTAAAGAAACAGAAAACGTATGGTCGTCATAGGGCAGTAACTAGCTGAGTGAAACTGTGACTAACTGTACAGTAACTGAGTGAGGGTTTGAGCATGACTGTATTGTAATGGTAATGCATGTAATTATAGTGTAACTGAGCAAGGCAGTGTGTAATGGTGTGACTGATTGAGATGATAAGTGCAGTTATGCTGTCACTGAGTGAGGCTGTGAGCATTACTGTACTGTAACGGATTGAGTTAAAAATCACACAACACCAGGTTATAGTCCAACAGGTTTAATTGGAAGCTCTAGCTTTCAGAGTGCAGCTCCTTCATCAGGTGGTTGTGAAGTGCACAATTGTAAGACACAGAATTTATAGCATTTATAGCACACAGAATTTATTTAGTTGCTATAAATTCTGAGTCTTACAATTGTGTACTCCACAATCACCTGATCAAGGAGCAGTGCTCCGAAAGCTAGAGCTTCTAATTAAACCTGTCGGACTATAACCTGGTGTTGTGTGATTTTTAATTTTGTACACCCCAGTCCAACGCTGGCATCTCCAAATCATAACGGATTGACGACACCATTACTGAGTGGGACAGTGAGTGTAACTGCAGTAACTGAACAAGGCAGTGAGTGTAACTACACTATAACTGCGTGAGGCTGAGCGTAATTACGGTAACTGAAAAACACAGTAAGTGTAACTGTACTGTAAGTGTTGAGGCAGTGAGTGTAACTGTCCTGTGACTGAACAATGCAGTGAGTGTAACTACGCCTTTACTGAGTGGGGCAGTGAGTGTAACTGTATTCCAACTGATTGAGGCAATGACCTTCTCTCTGAAATCATTGACCTTTAGTGTCCAGTTTGCCAAGGCAATCAGTCATCGTCATGTCAGTTTCAGGGTAGAAACTGCTTGTTATTTGGCTGGTTCTAACTCTGACAGTTTGAATAAGCCTTGATAATTGGATGGTGACTGGATTATCGTGGGAGAATTCTCAAGCAGTTTAATGCCTCGTGCGCCAGGCTGATACAGTGTGACATTGCTGGTGTGACATCGCAGCCAAGGATAGAGTGGATGCATCACTGATTTAAATGTTAATGTGTCACCTCCTGCAGAATGCATTTCAAATGAGAGTAGTCACTGCCAAGTATGTTCAGGAATGAGGCGATCCTTAAAAAGCAGAGTAAAGCATATTCACTTCTCGGCTCCTGGACTGAGTGTTCATGCTGCTACTGTGAACTTTATGACATAATGTGTCCACATGGCTTCCTAACAGCTTTAGAGTCGTCGAAGTCTGCCACACAGATAAAGGATCTTTGACCCAGTATGTCTGCACTGGTCAACTTTAGAGCTGGGCTATTCAGGGGGTGAAGTCAAGAAACATCTTGTCACACATCGAGTAGTGGGAATCTGGAACACTTTCGCCCAAAAAGCCATGAGGGTCAATCGAAAAGTTCAATGTTGCAATTGTTGGAATTTTACTGAGTCAGAATAGGCTGAACCCAGAACAAACTCGGAATCGAATTCTGTAACCTGCTTCTGTTGTCATATTTCAAAGTTCCACATCCATCAGAACCTAATCACACCCAGCCACTGAAACTCTCAAAGAGCCATTCCATCCGAAACATTTCCAAACACACTTTCTGTACATCACTCCCTCTTGCATCCTCTTTTTCATTTATTCCTGGGATGAGGATGTCACTGGTAATGGTGGAATTTATAATCCATCCCTAGTTATCTTTGAGGTGTGGTCTTGTGGTAGAGTGATCTGTCCCTGAGCCAGAAGTTCTGTGTTTAAGTCCCAGTCCAGAACTCAATGGCAAAGGAAGGTATGTTCCTAATGAAGCCAAAGCTTTGCTTTGTACACACTGTAAATCCTTCCGAATGACAGGTGGCAATAGCAGCAGAGATTTCTGGTCAGGCATGTGAAAAATTCATTGCAGTCTGTACCAGCAATATGCACAGCTTCATGGTACAATGGACTCCCAAGTAGGTTGTCTTGGGACCCAGTAGTTTGACAGCCAACAGCACGGGGTTTGATCCCTTTTCCAGCTGGGATGGATTGGGGATGTGCCTTCTCACCCTCTCCATGGTGAAGATCTTGGCATTGTGGGTCAGTCGCACCTTCAGGTGAAGAAGAGGCAGGAATTGCCCATGAGAAGCTGGGAATGAGCCACCTTCTTGAATACAGCTGAGAACCTTTTCATTGAACAACTAAGAATCAACTCCATTTGCTTTGAGTCTGGAGTCACACACAGGCCAGGCCTTGTAGAACGGCAGAGTTCCTCTCCTGAATTACATCAGTTAACAAGGTAGGACTTTCAACAATCTTACAGTTTCACGGTCACCATTACTAAGATTATTCCAGATGTATTAATGAATACAGTGATCATGGTGGATTTGAACTTATGTCTCATGGTTACTAATCCAGTAACATGACCACTACACAACCTGCAGCCCAATAATTACCAGTTGCATTTCAAAGAAATTGTGGAATTATTTTCTACAGTAGTTTAGGTCTCACTGTGACTGCTTCCATGCCCTGCCATTTCTTACTGTCACCTCAGCGATTCAACCAAACTGGACAGCAATTTTCTTTAAACTCTGATCGAAATGTTGTGAAAGAAACATGGGGTCAGACCAGTGCACACCAAAGTCACTTTGACTCAGGGGATGCTGAACAATGGTGGCATTGTCCTCAGGCCCATTGACCTGTGTAGCTACTGTGTTGTAATTCTGCAGGAGCGTGAGGGATACGGGGTATAAGACTGTGTACATCAGACTGTCACAGTGAAGGTGTGTGGTATATCAGTGTTACACTGAGAGGTGTGGGTACATCAGACTTGAAATGTTACAGTGAGGGGTTTGGTGTATACCAAAGAGTGTTAGAATGAAGGTTATAGGAGATACCAGAGTACTACAGCTATCATGTGGGATATATAGAGTGGTACAACGAGGGTTTTGGGGTAAATCAGGGTGTTACAGTCAAGGTGTGTGGTATATCAGAGTGTTACAGTGAGGGGTGTGGGATACATCAAAGTGTTATAGTAAGGTATGTGAGGTACAACAGAGTTTTGTAGTGAGGGTGTGGGTTATATAAAAGTGTTACAGTTAGTGTGTAAGGCATATCAGTTTTTACAGTAGACATTGTTGGATATATGGTGCTAAAGTGAGGGGTGTTGGGTATATCAGAGTGTTACAGTGAGGGGTGTTGGGTATATCAGAGTGTTACAGTGAGGGGTGGGGATC